>NC_084611.1:27710322-27770322 GCF_033978795.1 Nerophis ophidion | reverse complement strand
ACGGCGGCTCTTTAACAAAGCAGTGAAGATTACAGGGAGCCTATGCGCGGCTACTGAGCAGATCAGAGTAAACCCAATGTGTGGGCAAACAGAAAGAAGCTTAGATTTTATGCCTTTTTATGCAAAAAAAAAAAAATACATTGTTTTGCATTGTTTTTGCCAGGGAATAAACAGTATTGTGTTGGTGTCGACAGCCACATTGCGGGGGGTAAAGTATGCGGTTGAAATCACGTTTCTCTGCCCCTGTTGAGCTTTGAAATCTTTGAGTTGCGACAAATTGTGACCTAAAACGGTCACAGGAATATTATTTTCTGTGATTCTCCGCAGTAAAGAAAGGCTTGGTAAGGACTTCAAGCTCTTCAGAGCTTGCAAATCATTGCGAGGGCTGCCGTGCCCAGCCTGGAGGCCTCCCTACCTGGGGGCTGTTCGCTTTGGATGTTCCCTTAAGGGATCCAGAGATATGTGGTGAAGGAAAGCCGTGGGGATTAACAATTTCCGTTTATTCTACTGGGAGAATTTAAGAGGTGTGATTTGTTTTCCACTGTGTGGGTTAGTAAGTGTGACTGGGCCGGATTCTCATTATGCAAAAATGAGCAAAGGTGACTAAGGGAGATTTTATTACCAGGAGAATTGATTGTTTGGGATTCTCTTTTCTACTGTCAGTCACCTACTCAGTGGCCTAGTGGTTAGACATACTCAATGGCCTAGTGATTAGAGTGTCCGGTTGTGAGTTCAAACCCCAGCCCAGTCATACCAAAGACTGTGAAAATGGGACCCATTACCTCCCTGCTTGGCACTCAGCATCAAGGGTTGCAAAATGGGGGTTAAATCACCAAAATTATTCCCGACCGTGGCCACCGCTGCTGCTCACTGCTCCCCTCACTTCCCAGGGTGTGAACAAGGGGATGGGTCGAATGCAGAGGACAAATTTCACCCCACCTAGTGTGTGTGTGACAATCATTGGTACTTTAATTCCTCAAACACTGATAGAATCCTGTTGGGTTAAAACTGTTCCATGGCAACTGTTCTGTCTTAATTTAGCATTTAGCTCGTGTGAAATGTGCATACAAACTGGCACAGTTGCGCACAAAAGGTCGTGCAACACAGGAGGCGATGACGCTCTAAAGATGACTGACGGTGAGAATATGTCATCGGTGCGCGTGTCACGATATTTGTACTTTGACAAAGGAAATATATTACAATAAAGTAGGTTCCGTTTTCTAGATCACACTTCAATATAGCCCAGAAACGGTGGTCCATATTATATATGTGTGCTGCCTACCAACAACATGACAAAACGATACCATCTATGTGGAGAGTCTCCATAGTAGTACGTGCAAAAACCTAATTTAAAAAGGGCGATCTGCACCAACTTTTGCATGTGTTATCAATAGTACACACAGTCTAAGCAAATTGGCCGCAACCCCTAACCATTAATAGTACATGCTGGTGTGGTCCCGGCACCAATATTTTGGTACCGATGCTTTTTGGTATGTTTTGGTACATAAAGGGGGACCACAAAAAATTGCATTATTGGCTTTATTTTGACAAAAAATCTTAGGGTACATTAAACATACGTTTATATTGCATGTTTGTCCTTAAATAAAATAGTGAAAATACTACACAACTTGTCTTTAAGTAGTAAGTAAGCAAACAAAGGCTCCTAATTTAGTCTGCTGACATATGCAGTAACATATTGTGTCATTTTCCATTCTACTATTTTGTCAAAATTATTAAGGACAAGTGGTAGAAAATTTATTATTAATCTACTTCTTCATTTACTGTTAATATCTGCTTACTTTATCTTTTAACATGTTCTATCTACACTTCTGTTAAAATTTAATAATCACTTATTCTTATGTTGTTTGATACTTAGTTTTGGATGATACCACACATTTGGGTATAAATCCGATACCAAGTCGTTACAGGATCATACATTGGTCATATTCAAAGTCCTCATGTGTCCAGGCACATATTTCCTGAGTTTATAAACATAATATAAATTAAAAAAACAAAACAAAAGGAGAGTGATGCCAAAAAATATCCACGTAATCATAGTACTATCAACGATACACTACTGTACTTGGTATCATTACAGTGGATGTTAGGTGTAGATCCATCAATGGCGTTTGTTTACATTTCGTTAGGGGTGGCAAGCTGGTACTTCTCAGAGGCGGTATAGTAGCGAATATGATTCATTAGAATCGCGGAACTAAACTAATACCGGTATACGGTACAACCCTAGTACATGCAGTTTTATAGTTAGCACACGCTATAAATTATTTGGATCTTATATGAGGTCCAGAGGACATTACTTACATTAGAGTCCCTAGTATTTTTCAAACAATGTTAAATAAATCCGACGAGTCCCACAGTCGCAAGCTTAGTTCAAGCGCATGTTCCAGTGGTTCTTAATCTGGGTTCGATCAAACCCTAGGGGTTCGGCGAGTCGGGCTCAGGGGTTCGAAACACACCCTACACATCATGTAAATAAAAACTTCTCCTTATCGGCGTTTTACGGATACGGCAACTGCAGAAGTCAGACTGATTGGCAGGTGTGTCATTTGTTGTGACTTCATGCACTGTGTCGGTTTTGTTGTTTGAACAAGGTGATGTTCATGCACGGTTAAATTTGTGCACCAGTAAAAATCTTTTGTATGGGGAACATATTCACCAGTAATTAGTTGCGTATTAACATGCAAATGAGTAACATATTCGCTCTTAACTAGACATTAAGTACTTATTAATGCCTTAATCAGCATGGTAACCAGGTCGTTACAGTAGGAAGCAAGACTGACTGACTGGAGAAGGCAGGCTTGAATAATGACAGTAATCACAAAACAGGTGCACGTCCGGAACAGGCGGCTGGTGAAAATAATGAGTAACCATGGAAACCAACTGAGAGGTGCACGAACAGGAACCGAAGGAGTCCAAAACCAACAGAAAACACTAAAAGACTCAAAAATCTAAATCGTATTATATGATCTGGGCAGCGGATCATAACATTATCTATTTTTTTTAACCAAAAATGCTTTGCTCTTTTCAGGGTTTACTTTAATTAAAAAAAAAATTTCACAGGGGGTAGGTACATCACTGAAAAAAGGCTGAGAACCAATGCCTTAGAAAAGGGGTGTCAAACTCAAATACAGAGTGGGCCAACATTCTAAACTGAACAAGGCCGCGGACCAAAGTTTAACAACTTAACATTTTAATAGGGACTCAAACAAGTTTTGCATTGAATATTGAACAAGCAAGGCTTGTATAACTGTATAGTGACATGCAAAATTGAGTTTTGTTGGTAGCGAGGGTGTATATTGTAGCGTCCCGGAAGAGTTGGTGCTGCAAGAGGTTCTGGGTATTTGTTCTGTTGTGTTTATGTTGTGTTACGGTGCGGATGTTCTCCCGAAATGTGTTTGTCATTCTTGTTTGGTGTGGTGTAACAGTGTTAAAGTTGTTTACATGGCCACCCTCAGTTTGACCTGTATGGTTGTTGACCAAGTGTGATTGCATTCACTTGTGTGTGTGTGTAGAAGCCGCATATATTATGTAACTGGGCCAACACGCTGTTTGAATGGAGGAAAAGCGGACGTGACGACAGGTTGTAGGGGATGCTAAAAGCAGTACCATTAAGGCACGCCCCCAATATTGTTGTCCGGGTGGAAATTCGGGAGAATGGTTGCCCCGGGAGATTTTTGGGGGGGGGGGCACTGAAATTCATGATTTTCCTTGAAAAATCGGGAGGGTTGGCAAGTATGAAAATTAGCGTTGAATACGGTGATACAGCGGCACCGCCACTGTATAATACCGCCGGGCCAGCTCTAATGTTAATTTATTATTGCCTCAAGGGCCAAATTAACTTACATGGCGGGCCAAATTTGGCCTGCGGGCAAGAGTTTGACACCCATGCCTTAGAACAAGTTACCAAAGTGTCCAAAAACCTCAAAATTAAGTTGTTTTAACTTAGAATATGTTCCCCTTACTAAGGTGTTACGAAAAACCTGTAACTTTGTCTTGAATTTGAAAAAAAAAAAAAGGAGGGTTCGGTGAATGCCCATATAAAACTGGTGGGGGTCGGTATCTCCAACAAGGTTGAGAACCACTGGCCTGTTCTATCAGCTGTGGGAGCAAACAGGTGAGGGACATGTCTCACATTTGGTTTATTAGTTATGTCAGACACAAATATTTCCCCAAAACTGGCTGGATTCCGCAAAGATGCTGTGTGTCGATTGGCTACAAAGACTAGGCATAATCAACAAAATGTTTTGAATCATGAATCACACTGTGGCGCACCATGGGGTTTCTGACTCACGCCATCTTTGTTACACTTGGGAATAGAGGGAGCTAACTGATTACTGAAAATGATCCTCTGCCCCTATGGGCTTTAGAACACCATGAAAAGCATTTTTTTTAAACCCATGTTTTAAAATAATACAGAAAACATTTTGGATAAAAAGCAGATTTGTGTTTGATGAATATGAGAGTGTCTGCTCATGTTCTGCTCAACTCAATGATGTCATGTGCGATCATTCATTCTGGATTGAAAATAAGATGGTGAGTCAAATCTACAAAGGATGGTTATTCATGTGCAGACTTTTATCACCTGTTCATATTGTGTGTTCTCTCTGGAGCATATTATGAATGACCCTGTCCTGTATATGCTTAATGGGATCAAAAATAGGTCACACATACACTCTCACACACACATTCATCCAAAATGTTCCTAGATTGATTTTAAAGCAGATCTTGGCAAATTAAGGCCCGGGGGCCACATGTGGCCCGTTAAGCTTTTCAATCTGGCCCGCCGGACATTCTCAAATAATTGTTTTAGATGTTTAAGATGTAAAGTGTATCTGCCATTATGATGTGCACTCATGTTTTCTAATGACCGTGAATCTTCAACTATACTAAGTATGGGTGTAACGGTACACAAAAAATTTGGTTCGGTACATACCTCGGTATAGAGGTCACAGTTCAGTTCATTTTCGGTACAGTAAGAAAAGAACACAATATAAATGTTTGGGTTATTTATTTACCAAATTTGTAAACAATGGCTTTTTCCTTTTAACATTGGGAACACTATAATAATTCTGCCCACGTTAATCAAAATTAAACTGCCTCAAATTGTTGCTCAGATTACATAAAATGACAAAACTTTTCTTCTACATATAAAAAGTGTAACATTAAACAGTTTCAAGTCAACTTATCATGCTTCATTTATCACAGCATTTAGGAAGCCTATAGTTGATTTGTATTATGTAAATGTTATATTTTTATCAACATGTAATAGCAAGGACCCTGCCATTCAAAGCTTTTCTCTCCGTAAAACACACGCACACACACACACACATACACACAAACAGACACTGCAAACTGAGCTAACGTTACGCTAAAAGTTAATTAGCCTTCACCTCAAGCCGGAACTTTGGCGTCTTTCGAAAGACGCCAACCTGTTTTAAAATTATCTCAAGCATGCCTCCTTGGCTTGAAAGCAAATGTTGGGGGATCTGGAATACGAAAAAAAAGGTGGCAACAGATAAGAAATGTTGATTCTGCATAACAGGTCCCCTTTAAAATACTCAGCTGTTGCTGTAAAATGTATGCATTGTGAATCATGAAACAATGGTTCTGTTTCTGTTGTTTCGGGCAACATACTAACAAATAAATGAGTAGGTGGTCAAAGGGAGAGTTAAGTTTCTCACTTTCTTCACCTACCTCTTCCTCACTGGCCGAGATGACGTCGTATCTCATGGGTCATGTTCCCACAGTCCCATCCCTCAAATCACAGCATGAGCAGATATAAGACCAGGAAGCAGATCAGTCACCAATCACATCCGTTGTTGGCCTACCACTCATTTTTCAAACTCCTGGATTGAGGCGAGTGTGCAGCGGTAAATGTGATTTATTCATTGTAGGGATGTTGTTTGTCAGTGGCTGGAGCTCCCAGTCGGACTCACAATTAACACTGATTTATCCGGAAGCACCAACAGAGACTCTGAATCAGCAGAGGCGGCCATAACACAGGGGGTCAAAGCCGTGAGGGGAATTCTTAGCAGGTGCTCAAGAAGTGATGATTGGGGCGAGGAAGATATGAAGTCTCATTTGCAATGTTGAATATAATTGTAAAGTTTTCTTTGCACTAAAACACACATTTCAATGTACAAACCCCGTTTCCATATGAGTTGGGAAATTGTGATGGATGTAAATATGAACGGAATACAATGATTTGCAAACAATTTTCAACCCATATTCAGTTGAATATGCTACAAAGACAACATATTTGACGTTCAAACTGATAAACTTTTTGCAAATAATCATTAACTTTAGAATTTGATGCCAGCAACACGGGACAAAGAAGTTGGGAAAGGTGGCAATAAATACTGATAAAGTTGAGGAATGCTCATCAAACAATGATTTGGAACATCCCACAGGTGTGCAGGCTAATTGGGAACAGGTGGGTGCCATGATTGGGTATAAAAACAGCTTCCCAAAAAATGCTCAGTCTTACACAAGAAAGGATGGGGCGAGGTACACCCCTTTGTCCACAACTGTGTGAGCAAGTAGTCAAACAGTTTAAGAACAACGTTTCTCAAAAGTGCAATTGCAAGAAATTTAGGGATTTCAACATCTACGGTCCATAACATCATCAAAAGATTCAGAGAATCTGGAGAAAACACTCCCAACTCATATGGAAACGGGTTTTTTTTTTTTTTTTTTCTTTGTCATGAAAAATGGAGGTTTTTGTGGTTGGTGCACTAATTGTAAGAGTATATTGTGTTTTTTATGTTGATTTAGTAAAAAATGTTTTTTATTTTTTTTATTTATTTATTTTATTTTTTAAATAAAAATTAATAAAAAAATTATTCTGCGGCCCAGTACCAATCGGGCCACGGTGGTTGGGGACCACTGCCCTAAGGGGAGTGGGGGGGGGTCCTCTCCAAGGTTTCTCATAGTCATCATTGTCACTGGCGTCCCACTGGGTGTGAGTTTTCCTTGCCCTTATGTGGGTTCTTCCGAGGATGTCGCAGTCGTAATGGTTTGTACAGTCCTTTGAGACATTTGTGATTTAGGGCTATATAAATAAACATTAAATGATTGATTGAAGATATTTCAATAACTCTCAAATAAAAATGACCTACATAATAGGTTCCTGCGGACGTTATCTCCTGCTGTTAATTACTTTTTTTGTTGATCTGGAAACAGTTGCTTCAGCATTTTGTTGGTGTCAACGGAGATGTTGACATGCAGAGTTTCAAGCACTCTTCATTCTCTAGCGGTTGACTTTTCAAATGATGCTACATTAGCAGTGCTGCTACTTTTTGTAGCAACGCTTTTGCCGCATAAATGTTGAACATATTCCCGCTTGGAGCCAAACCACAGCCAGACGATGCATCCCATGTTGTTTTTCTTGGTAATTGATTGTTCCTCCCTTTGTTACCAAATTCGCACCTTCTCTCTCTCGTATTACCACCCGCACCACAGCGTTAGCATCATAGCTAACGTTACCATGTCTCCACCTCTTTGCTCTGCTGGAGCGTGTGACGATGCACACGCGACAATATGTGATGTGTGAAAGAAGGTGCGGTTGTTTAAGTTTCTGTGAGAAGGAGAGACAAGAAAGAGTTGGAAAGGCATGCAGTGTAATGCCCACAGCTAAAAGCAACTGCGTGAGAATGTATACTCGAATATCACGATATAGTATTTTTCTAAATCGCACAGAGACAAACTTGGATATATCGAGTATATCGATATATCGCCCAGCCCTAATTCAGACCATTCAATTTTTTTTTTTACCATTTTCAAAAAACGTTTTGCTTTTCTCGAAATTCCCAAATTTTTGTTTGAAATTGTGTGCTCTACTTCAACAAAACCAGGATTTCAGTTCAACGTCAGCATTGGAGCTTTCACACGCAATTCCTTCCCTCGTACAACACTTAAAACATTTAGCATATCCGTATGTGGAATTGAATTATGGAATGGATTAACCAAAGAAATCAAACAAAGCACTAATATGATTCAGTTTAAGAGACTGTTCAAGATAAGACAAGATGGATTGCATAGTAACATTAGACCCTAAGTTTTTGGGTCGTATCCAGAGGTGCACGCATCATTTTGTTTACACTTTTTAAACTATACTTTCACCTGATTGTCCTCACTACAGGAATCAGTGTCTAATTTTGCTACATGCCGTCTCTTTCCGTTATATTTATACCTATCCATTTATATTCATATTCCGTAATGGAAAGGCAGGCTCAGGCACATAATAGAACACAAGGCTGTGCTTGTGTAAGACGCTGTCGGCGGCAAAGCCAGACGTTTAGCGCTACATCATTAGAGAGGGATTAGAGTGAGATTTGGGCGCAGAAGAAGAAAGGCAGCGCTGGAGCCTTCAGCCGCGCGAGGTGTCATTTAAATAATAATAATACAGTTCCAAAAGTTGGCTTACTAGCGGCTCTATATTTATATACTTACTGGACTTTGCAATATATATTTTGGTAAACACTTTAGTATGGGGATCATAATCACCATTAATTAGTTTCTTATTAACATGGGGTTACGGTTAGGTTTGGGGTTAGAATAGAATAAAATAGACTTTATTGTCATTATATGTGCATATAACGAGATTAAGGACTCCAACTTAAGGTGTGGTAGTGGGAACAAATTTGGGGTAAAAATAAATTACACAAGAGGTAATAAAGATAAAACTAAGAATTGAAGTAAACAGACTACTATCCAATAAAAATAAGCAATTTTGTGCAATATACAAAACACAATATAAAATACTGTACAATATACAGAACAAGACAAGAGTACCGGAGTAATAAATAACAATCTGTCATGTGTTTGTGATCATGTTCTGTTTTGTTTTTGACTCCGTTAGTTCCTGTCATTGTGCACTCTTGTTTGTTTTCGTCACCATGACTACCAATTAGTTTGCATCTGTCATGTCATGCACCTGGTTTATTTGGACTCATGCACCTGTTAATCACTGAACCCATTTAAGCCTGTAGTTGCCAGGCAGGCAGCCTGGCGACATCACCCTCTATCACCTCCTACACACCCATGTTATCCATGCCGATGATCCATGCTCTTTCTCGGTCCAAGTAAGTTTTTCATGCCATAGTTTGTAAGTTTTGTTTTATGTTCAAAGTTCTCCCATTGTGCGAGTTTTAGTTTCCATAGCCAAGTTTTGAACCTCCACTGAGAGCGCCTTTTGTTCATACCCTCTTTTTGTAATATTTTTGAGTTAAGATTAAAGATGTCAATACCTTCACGCCATATCCGCTCCAATTGCTTTGCACCACGGGAAAACAAACCACACCAAAGTCCTGGTCATGACACAATCAGTATCGGATGTATTGCACTCGAAGGGTAATATTGCACAGTAGGGTATTAGGGTAGGATATTGTATCGGGTTGGGGTTAGGGAAGACTCTTAGTTAATGGCTTACTGCTTGTATAATAAGGCCATGCAGAATAAGGCATTAGTAAGTAAGTACTTAATAATGACTAATTAAGAGCCAATATGTTACTAATTTGTATGTTAATAAGCAATCAATCAATCAATCAATGATTATTTATATAGCCCTAAATCACTACTGTCTCATTACTGTCTCAATGGGCTGTACAAACCACAACACAAACCACAACGACATCCTCGGTAGAGCCCACATAAGGGCAAGGAAAACTCACACCCAGTGGGACGTCGGTGACACTGATGACTATGAGAAACCTTGGAGAGGACCGCATATGTGGGCAACCCGCCATCCCCCAAAAGGGAACCGAAAGCAATGGATGTCGAGCGGTTCTAACATGACACTGTGAAAGTTCAATCCATAGTAATTATGAGCAACTAATTAATGCCCTAGTGTGTGAATGTGAGTGTGAATGTTGTCTGTCTATCAGTGTTGGCCCTGCGATGAGGTGGCAACTTGTCCAGGGTGTACCCAGCCTTCCGCCCGATTGTAGGTGAGATAGGCGCCAGCGCCCCCCGCGACCCCAAAAGGGAAAAAGCGGTAGTAAATGGATAGATGGATGGAGGTGTACCTTAAAATAAAGTGTTACCTATATATATTTTTTTTGTTTAACCCATCCATCCATCAAATTTCGACCGCTTGTCCCTTTCGGGGTCGCGGGGGGGTGACTAGTCAAACATGCAGTCTTAATAGATTCATCCCAACCTTTAAGAAATAAAACTATCTCCGTCATTTTTTCTCCCTTGTTATAAACATGTCATTGTCATTTTTTTGCCACCCGCACTTGTTTTTTTTTGTTTGTTTGTTTTTGCTGACGCTTGGTGAGAAGAAGTCTTATTTTTCTTACCAGAGGTTGCAGGACTCAGAGGGGTGAAGCAATGTAGGTTTTCAATCTAATCTCCGCCTGATCTGCTATTGCATGAAAAAAATGGAGGCAGCGAGGCACTGCCGGAGGTCGGGTCAAGTCCCTGGCGTAAATCTCGCGACATTCTCCGAGCGCTAATGGAGTTTTGACTTTCCGCGCGTTGTTGAATTTGCGTGCACTGTGCACTTGTGTCACGTTTTTCTCACATTGTGCCGTATCAACTTTTATTTTCTGGGGTCCTGGGTGGGTCTCAGAGGGCTTTGGGGTGTATCCAAAGACCCTCATAAAGGACCGTGATTGTGAACGCTCATGTGAGAATGTGTTTATGTATGTCTGGATGAGGCGCCGACAGGGCTCGCTCTCAGGGTGGGTTTTAATTCCAACTGGACATGTGAGGACATGGAGTGTGAAATGCGTGTGTGCGTGTGTGTGTGTGAGTGTGGGTGTGGGCGGGGGTGACCGAAATAGAGTAGTCTGTGTGTTCTGGAGTTCTATAGATGCAGCGTGTAAAATGGTTATTGTAGCGTAATCAGCATGGTGACCTAACTCAGCGTTATTATTGAAGAGTTTGACCTTTTCATGTTGGCGGTAGAGGAAAATTGCCCTCTATTCCCTGCTGCTTTATGCCTGATGTTCCAAAACTGCACATGGAAGAGAGGTACACTCCATTTTAATTGTAAAGAAGCTAAGTGTAACACAGATAAAGTTCAAGTTAAAGTATCAATCAATCATTCAACGATTATTTATATAGCCCTAAATCACTAGTGGCTCAAAGGGCTGCACAAACAACAACACAAACAACAACACAAACCACAACGACATCCTCGGTAGAGCCCACATAAGGGCAAGAAAAACTCACACCCAGTGGGACGTCGGTGACAATGATGACTATGAGAAACCTTGGAGAGGACCCCATATGTGGGCAACCCCCTAGGGCAGGGGTGTCAAACTCAAGTACAGAGTGGGCCAAAATTTTAAACTGAACAAAGCCGTGGGCCAAGGTTGAACAAATGAACCTTTTAATAGGGACCCAAACAATTTTTGCAATGAATTTTGAACAAGCAAGGCTTAAATAGGGCTTCACGGTGGCAGAGGGGTTAGTGCGTCTGCCTCACAATACGAAGGTCCTGCAGTCCTGGGTTCAAATCCAGGCTTGGGATCTTTCTGTGTGGAGTTTGCATGTTCTCCCCGTGACTGCGTGGGTTCCCTCCGGGTACTCCGGCTTCCTCCCACTTCCAAAGACATGCACCTGGGGATATGTTGATTGGCAACACTAAATTGGCCCTAGTGTGTGAATGTGAGTGTGAATGTTGTCTGTCTATCTGTGTTGGCCCTGCGATGAGGTGGCGACTTGTCCAGGGTGTACCCCGCCTTCCGCCCGATTGTAGCTGAGATAGGCGCCAGTGCTCCCCGCGACCCCAAAAGGGAATAAGCGGTAGCAAATGGATGGAGTTCAAAATCAACTTTCCAAAAATAAACAAAAAAACATAAGTGGTATATTAAATAAAATTGTATTTAAAAAAATAATGCCTCTTTTCTATTTGCAGCCTTCTGAAGTAAATATCAACATTAACTTTTTCCACAGGCTAATAAATTCGAAAATAAAATAAAAATGAGGTGGGCGGGGTTTGGTGGTAGCATGGGGTGTATATTGTAGCGTTCCGGTAGAGTTAGTGCAGTAAGGGGTTCTGGGTATTTGTTCTGTTGTGTTTATGTTGTCTTACAGTGCGGGTGTTCTCCTGAAATGTGTTTTGTCATTCTTGTTTAGTGTGGGTTCACAGTGTGGCGCATATTTTTAACAATGTTAAAGTTGTTTATACGGCCACCCTCAGTGTGACCTGTATGGCTGTTGACCAAGTATGTGTGTGAAAGCCGCATATATTATGTGACTTGGCCAGCACGCTGTTTGTATGGAGGAAAAGAGGACGTGACGGCATGTTGTAGAGGACGCTAAAGGCAGTGTCTTTAAGACACGCTCCCAATATTGTTGTCTGGGTGGAAATCGGGAGAATGCTTGCCATGGGAGATTTTCGGGAAGGGCACTAAACTTGGGAGTCTCCCGGAAAAATCGTGAGGGTTGGCAAGTATGAGTATTAGCGGTGAATGTGGTGTTACCAGCGGGCCAGCTCTAATGTTAATTTGATATTGCCTCAAGGGCCAAATGAAATTAAACGGCGGGCCAAATTTGGCCCGCGGGCCAGAGTTTGACACCCATGCCCTAGGGGAACCGAAAGCAATGGATGTCGAGCGGGTCTAATATACTGTGAAAGTTCAATCCATAGTGGATCCAACACAACCGTGAGAGTCCTGTCCAAAGTGGATAAAACACAGCAGCGAGAGTCCCGTCCACAGTGGAGCCAGCAGGAAACCATCCCAAGCGGAGGCGGATCAGCAGCGCAGGGATGTCCCCAACCGATACACAGACGAGCGGTCCATCCTGGGTCCCGGCTCCGGACGAGCAGTCCATCCTGGGTCCCGACTCAGGATAGCCAGCGCCTCATCCATGGGCACCGGACCAGACCCCCTCCAATGGGACAGAGGAGAAAAAGAAAAGAAACGGCAGATCAACTGGTCTAAAAAGGGAGTCTATTTAAAGGCTAGAGTATACAAATGAGTTTTAAGGTGAGACTTAAATCCTTCTACTGAGGTACCACTGATAGTCACACACACACACACAAGGTGTGGTGAAATTTGTCCTCTGCATTTGACCCATCCCCTTGTTCCACTCCCCTGGGAGGTGAGGGGAGCAGTAAGCAGCAGAGGGGGCCGCGCTCGGGAATCATGTTGGTTATTTAACCCCCAATTCCAACCCCTTGATGCTGCGTGCCAAACAGGGAGTCAATGGGTCCCATTTTTATAGTCTTTGGTATGACTCAGCCGGGGATTGAACGCACAACCTACCGATCTCAGGGCGGACACTTTTACCACAAGGCCACTGAGATAGCAAGTTAAAGTACACACACGCTAGGTGTGGTGAAATTACCCTCTGTGTTTGACCCATCCCCTTGTTCCACCCCCCTGGGAGGTGGGGGGAGCAGTAAGCAGCACAGGTGGCCGCGCTCGGGTATCATGTTGGTGATTCAACCCCCAATTCCAACCCTTGATGCTGAGTGCCAAGCAGGGATGTAATGGGTCCCATTTTTATAGTCTTTGGTATGACTCAGCCTGGGTTTGAACTCACAACCTACCGGTCTCAGGGCAGACACCTTAACCACAGTCCTAACAGTGCTGTAATGTACCTGATACACATCATCTGAGGCTTTGAAATTGTAATTTGAATCTAATATCTCCTTGTTTTTTTTAAATAATTTGTTGGAGTGCATTAAAAAGTGGAAAATAAAGGCGTATCTTTCTCTGACCACATTATTTATTAACCATAGTGCAGCAACAGAACCAATGTTGTATAGTGGTAAACTGATATTAATGGTGCTGATGACTGTAACACACACGAGTTTCACAGTTCAGGGGCTAAACCAACAATTTAAAGCATATGGATTTTGGCTATTGGCCATCCTGTGGAGTAAATATAAAACTACATCAGGATGTTGCCTACAGCCACAGCTTTTGCCACCAATGTTTTTGACCAGGCACGTATTCATACTTGCCAATCTTGAGACCTCCGAATTCGGGAGGTGTGGGGGGGCGGGGTTGAGGTGGGCCGGGTGGAGTTTGGTGGTAGCGGGGGTGTATATTATAGCGTCCCGGGAGAGATACTGCTGCAAGGGATTCTGGGTATTTGTTCTATTGTGTTTATGTTGTGTTAAGGTGCAGATGTTCTCCCGAAATGTGTTTGTCATTCTTGTTTGGTGTGGTTTCACAGTCCACTCATCCATCCATTTCCTACCGCTTATTCCCTTTTGGGGTCACAGTGTGACGCATATTTGTAACAGTGTTAAAGTTGTTTATACGGCCACCCTCAGTGTGACCTGTATGGATGTTGATCAAGTATGATATGCATTCACTTATGTGTGTGTTAAAGCCGCATATTTTATGTGATTGGGCCGGCACGCTGTTTGTATGGAGCAGACGCGGACGTGACAACAGGTTGTAGAAGACGTGGAAATTGTGAGAAATTCAGGAGAATGGTTGTCCGGGGAGATTTCCGGGAAGGGCACTGAAATTCGGGAGTCTCCCAGTAAAATCGGGAGGGTTGGCAAGTACGGATGTATTAGACATCCCATTGGTTATTTGCTTTGTAGACTACACATGTACAACATTTCTTCTCAACAGAGGAGTCCCCTCCAAGGTTTCTCATTGTAATCCCATTGGGGTAAGTTTATTCTTGCCTTGATGTGGGATCTGAGCTGAGGATGTCATTGTGGCTTGTGCAGCCCTTTGAGACACTCGTGATTTAGGGTTATATAAGTAAACTTTGATTGATTGATCTACTTTAATATTTTGTTCAAACTCAATTGTTTACAAAGCACAAGGAAAAGGGATACTGATACAAATCTTTAACCCGATTGATAAACATATCACATATTCAGTAAACTATCTGAACCATACAGTAAAGTAACTACTTATTCATGTGGACTGCATTGATATTTACTTATCCATTCATTGTTGTGTTTAAGATCGAGAAAGGAAGTGAACAATTGTGTTTTTTTAAGACAGGAAAGGCGTAAAATTAAAAAAGCTTTGCATCGTCCTACTTCTGTTAGAATTCAAAACTGTAAAGATAAAATTGTAAACACCATTATGTTGTTTTTATTTTCTTTATTTCTCATTGTTGTTATGGGTTTCTTAAATTTTTTAACATGTCCAAAATAAATATTTACACAACAATAAACATGTGTGACTATAAAACACTGCATTTAAATAAATAGGGCATAGTTGGAGCATATATGGTAGTACAGGTTTTATGAAGGCACCAGTTTGACTCTAGAACAGACCAATTTTTACATCAACACCTGGTTGTTTTCCTTTTGAAATTTGCATTTGTTATCTTATTAAATATGAGCAACAAACGACTGAGAAGAATGTGTTTATATTTGTGTCATGTACCGTACATTCAATGCAGCCTCTGATTGCCAAGCTCCCCCCTTTTGTATGGTTCTCATAATTCCGTTAACAGCAGCTTTTTGCTTAAAGGGGGACATTATCACAATTTTTGAAGGGTTAAAACCAATAAAAATCAGTTCCAATAAAAATTAGTTCTTAGTGGCTTATTTTATTTTTCAAAGTTTTTTTTCAAAATTTTACCCGTACAGGAATATCCATAAAAAAAGCTTTAAAGTGCTTGATTTTCGCTATTTGCTTAAGCCAATGTCCATTTCCCTGTGACGTCACATAGCGATTACAATACAAACAATGGCAAACAGCACAGCAAGATATAGCGACATTAGCTCGGATTCAGACTCGGATTTCAGCGGCTTAAGCGATTCAACAGATTACGCATGTATTGAAACAGATGGTTGGAGTATGGAGGCAGATAGCGAAAACGAAATTGAAGAAGAAATTGAAGCTATTGAGCGAATAGCTATTGACGCTATTCGGCCATGTTTGCCTTAGCTAGGCCGTTAAAATGTGCGGACCAAACGATCAGGACTTTCGCATTGACACTGGATCAACTTAAATTTGTCGATTGGTAAGTGTTTGTTTCGCATTAAATGTGGGTGGAAGGAAACGCTGGATGTAAGGATAGTTTCAAATGTACATACAGGTAGCCTAAATAGCATGTTAGCATCGATTAGCTGGCAGTCATGCCGCGACCAAATATGTCTGATTAGCACATAAATCATAAGTAACATCAACAAAACTCACCTTTGTGATTTCGTTGACTTTATCGTTGGGACTGCATCTGCTTTGAGTGTCACAGGAGCCTCTCTGTCCCATCTCTGTCGTAGCATCGCCGGTAAAAACCAAACGAGGGACTTTCGCATCTCTTGACACTGGAGCAACTTAAATCCGTCGACCGGTATTTGTTTGTTTGGCATTAAATGTGGGCGGAGGGAAAGGCTGGATGTAAATATAGCTACAAATGAGGCATAATGCTGCAATATATACATACAGCTAGCCTAAATAGCATGTTAGCATCGATTAGCATGCCTTGCTAATCGATTAGCATGCCGTGCTAATCGATGCACATTCTACGTAAATCAACTTGAATCCGTCCCTGATCGTGTTGTTAGACCCCCCGACAACACACCGACGAGGCATGATGTCTCCAAGGAATCGGAAAATAGTCGAAAAAACGGAAAATAACAGGGCTGATTTGAGTCGATGCGTGTGATGTGGTAGGGAAAAATGGCGTTGAGTACCGATGTGACGTCACATTCTGACGTCGTCGCTCAGAGAGTGATAAACAGAAAGGCGTTTAATTCGCCAATATTCACCCATTTAGAGTTCGGAAATCGGTTAAAAAAATATATGGTCTTTTTTCTGCAACATCAAGGTAAATATTGACGCTTACATAGGTCTGGTGATAATGTTCCCCTTTAAGTTTGACACATATTTCACATCAGTCACTGCAGGTTCTTAGTAATGATTTCAGAACGCAACGGCCTCAGTTTAATATTTGAAAGGAGAGAGCATAAGAGAGATCTCGTTATCTCCTCTCCAATGCCTGACCTCCATTCCGAATCAGGGGGCTGTCATAAGCACAAGGCCCAAAGAGAGTAGCAGTTCCTGGGTCACCCTTACAAGGACCCTCCAACCAGAGTGCCTCGGTGGGAATAAAAGCCAAGAGACGGATGAAAGAAGGGATGACCGCCAACCCCCGCCCCCTTGATCCCCATCTTGTCTTCTCAGTCACCCACAGGAAAATGTAATAGTCTACCTGGGACAGAAAGAAAATATATGCATGAAGAAAAAAAAGTTGGCAGATTCGAGCGAGGAGGAGATAGAGGGGCGGCAGGGACGACTGAGGCTATGTCTACACTAAGCCGGATAACCCCTTAAACGAAAAATTATTTTGCCTAAACCCCGTTTCAGCCACACTAAACTGTCGTTTACGGTAAATCTCCTTGGATCATTTTTTCACAGAGGTAAGTGCACCGTGTATTTCTTGAATAGCTTTGTATGGACTCATCGATCGTTTACAGACTGAATTGGGAGAGGAAGTGACACCCATTAAACGACCATTATGGACAAAGATGTCATGTATTGTGATCATGTTCTGTTTGTTTTTAACTCCATTAGTTCCTGTTTTTTGATGAACCCTTGTTTGCTTTGGTTGCCATGGTGGCATGATTTTCACCTGCTGCCTGTGTTCGGACACTCGCCTCTGTTGTCAATCATGACAACTATTTAAGCCTGTAGTTGCCAGGTAGTGAGCCTGGCGACATTACACCTGATACCCGAATGATTACGCGGTCCATGCCATAGTGCTCATGCCTTTGCTCTGTTGTTTTTGACTTTTTCACGCCACCGTAAGTGTTTTGTTTATTTCCATAGTTCAGGCTATGTGTTTACGTTTTTGGTCCTAGCTAAGTTTGTGTCTCTGCCTGGTGCGCGCCTTTGGTTTGTTCTTTTCATGCTCTGTTCATGCTTGTTTTTTCACCCCAAATTTCATGCTGCTCCTTCATGCCATAGATTCATGCTTGTTTTCCTGTCAAGTAAGTTTTGTTTATCGTCCATATAACTTTCAGAAAGACAATTTTAGAGAAAAAATACAACCTTTAAAATTATTTTAAGATTTTTAAACACATATACCTTTTTACCTTTTAAATTCCTTCCTCTTCTTTCCTGACAATTTCAATTAATGTTCAAGTATTTTTTTTTATTATTATTGTAAAGAATAATGAATACATTTTAAATTAATTCTTCATTTATCTTCTGTTTTTTCGACGAAGAATATTTGAAATATTTCTTCAAACTTATTATGATTAAAATTCCAAACAATTATTCTGGCAAATCTAGAAAATCTGTAGAATCAAATTTCAATCTTATTTCAAAGTCTTTTGAATTTCTTTTAAAATTTTTGTTCTGGAAAATCTAGAAAAAATAATGATTTGTCTTTGTTAGAAATATAGCTTGGTCCAATTTGTAATATCCATCCATTTGCTACCGCTTATTCCCTTGTGGGGTTGCGGGGGGCGCTGGCGCCTATCTCAGCTACAATCGGGCGGAAGGCGGGGTACACCCTGGACAAGTCGCCACCTCATCGCAGGGCCAAATTTGTAATATATTCTAACTAAGTGCAGATTGGATTTTAACCTATTTAAGACATGTCATCAAAATTCTAAAATTAATCTTAATCAGGAAAAAATACTAATGATGTTCCATAAATTATTTTTTAAATTCTTTTTTAAACAGATTCGGATTAGCTAGATTTTCTCTTCATTTTTTTTGGTTGAATTTTGAATTTTAAAAAGTCGAAATTGAAGATAAACTATGTTTCAAAATTTAATTTTCATTTTTTTCGTGTTTTCTCCTCTTTTAAACCGTTCAATTAAGTGTTATTTTCATCATTTATTCTCAACAAAAAACCTTCCGTAACAGGAAAAAAAATGTACGACGAAATGATCGACAGAAATACCCTTTTTTATATATATATATACATACATAGATTTATTTATTAAAGGTAAATTGAGCAAATTGGCTATTTCTGGCAATTTATTTAAGTGTGTATCGAACTGGTAGCCCTTCGCATTAATCAGTACCCAAGAAGTAGCTCTTGGTTTCAAAAAGGTTGGTGACCCCTGCTTTAGTGTAAACGGGGCCTGAATGTCTCCCACGTTGACCTTCCCAGGTGTCACTGCAGACCAGCGCTGCATGTGCATGCAATAATGCGACCCAAACCACAACATTACTCAAAACAGCGTCTGAATTTAAAAATGAAGACACACGCTCAGGGGATTTAAGTGAGGGACGTGAAGCACAAAATGGGCCATATTGGGATCACGGTGCTGCCAGACAACACACGCCATAACGCTAACATGTGTCCTCTTGCATAGATGATTACACCCAGCAGGGGGTTGCTGGGTTCTGGGAAGGTTTGGGGGGGGGGGGTCATGCCCTTAACAACAAGAAGCAACAGCCCATTATACTCAAGGGAGATGTACAGTTCCATGAGTTAGACTGAAAGTGATGAACAATTCAAAGAAGCAGCCCTTCTTCCAAAACATTTGCGACAATGTATATGTGTTGTTTAACGTGTGTGTGTGTGTGTGTGCAAGCAGGTTGTGTCTAGCAACAGATGGCGTCTAATCTATGGAGCGCCCCCCTCCTTTTTATTCCTCCATCCCCTTAGAGCACAGCGGGAGCTAAGGGCCCACTCATTAAGCACAAATGAACTTCCTCTTTCAAAACAACAGCGACACGGAACCTGAGACCTGCTATTAGTAACACAATGGACCACTCCAAACGAGCATGTGAAGGGTCTGCTAAGAGAACAAAGTCATTGCTGGCAGCATACAGCCCAGGGAAGATGGTTTCATTTAAAGTTTTAGTGCAAACGCCTCTTCGTGTTGTCAGCCAACACAAATGCAATTCAGTGCAGGGGTCAAGGAAATGTTCAGATGTTGCTCGCGCAAAAAAAAACATTAAAGGATTCAGAAAATAAAAACAACCTTCCAACTAAGTGGCTCTTTAGATTTGCGATTTTTTTTCAGGCGCTGCATGCATACATCATTTTTTGCTACATTTTATGTAACTGTCAGAACAGGCTGCAAAGCTAAATATTAAAACAGGAGGAAGGGAGTGAAATTTGGGTTATGGAAAGTGTTTTCCACAGCCGAAAGTTCAGCTCCTCTGCAGACTTAATTAAGGTGCCTTGGGTGACTTTTTCCCCTCGGAGTCGGATCACTGAAACACATTTTGTCATGAAATAGCTGCCACAGCCAATCTGTTACAAAATTAGGAATTAATTTTTCACGCTTCTAAGGTCAAATTATTATGCATGGCGAGCATTGAAAACTTGCACTCTTGAGCAAGAATACAATAAATGCAGGGTATCTCATTAAACTTAGTACACCCGAGTGTTGTCGCGATACCAATTATTTTGATAGTTTTTGTTACTTTACGATACTTTTTTATGCAGTTGGAGCCTATCTCAGATGCATTCGGGCTGAAAGTGGGGTACACCCTGGACAAGTCGCCTCCTCATCGGACATGCAAACTCCACACAGAAAAATTCTGAGCCCGGGATTGAACCCAGGACTACTCAGGACCTTCGTATTGTGAGGCACATGCACTAACCCCTGTACCACCGTGCTGCCTCAAAGCAATCAATCATTTATTTATATACCCTTAAATCACGAGTGTCTCAAAGGGCTGCACAAGCCACAACAACATCCTCGGCTATAATCCCACATCAGGGCAAGAAAAAACTCGACCAAATGGGACCGGTGAAATGGACGTCGAGTGGATCTAGATCAGACCTGGGCAAATTAAGGCCTGGGGGCCGCATAAGCGTTTCACTCTGGCCCGCCGGACATTCCCAAACATTTTTTTTTTTAGATCTTTAAAGTTTGAAAGTGTAGTTCCCATTATGATGTGCAGTCATGTTTTCTAATGGCCGTAAGTCTTTAACTATACAACGTATTTCAATGGTTGGAATCTGCGCTTTTGGATGATATACTTGTTACTATGGTGATCTAATTAGTTACTATGGTTATCTAATTGGTTATTATGGTCATCTAATTAGTTACTATGGTTATCTAATTAGTTACTATGGTCATCTAATTAGTTACTATGGTAATGTAAGTCACAGCAGCTCAGACGAGGCGCCAAGCAGTGTGGGTGGGAAGCGTTTCCACAGACGCAGAAGGAGATTTATACAAAAAAGTTCTAAAGCTTAGTGATATATATTAGATGTATCAGATTGTAGGTGGGTTTATTTTGTACATTTCGCGTTCATATTTCAGTGTTTGTTGCATTTTTGTCGCTTTTCACTCGATTGTAAAATATGTCGATCAAAAGGGGGTGTGGCGTTCATATTTTGTCAATATTCAGTGTTTTATCGTTCATAGAAAAAGTTAAAATTCCTTCACGTTTTTTAAGGCGGTCTGTTATAACGTTTTTAGCAGCCAATCAGACATTATTGTGAGGTTTTGTATCAGTGTTCCTAAAAATAGATATACCAGCCCCAAGACACTTTTTTTTTCTTTAAATGTGGCCCCTGAGTCAAAATAGTTGCCCAGTCCTTATCTAGATCATAATGTGAGAGTCCAGTCCATAATGGGGCCAGCCGGAAATCGTCTCGGGTGGAGACATCCCCAATTGATTCACAGATGAGTGGTCCATCCAAGGTCCCGATTTTGAACAGCTAGCGCTTCATCTGTCGTCACCTAATCTGTGCCCCCCATTACCACAAAGGAGAGGGGTGGAGAGCAGAACCAGTAGTACAGATGAAATTCGGCCGGAGCGTATCAAAGTACAGAATTGGTAACCATCGTTATGTAGGAGTATAGATTTATCGTCCACCAGGGGTGTAACGGTACACAAAAATTTCGGTTCGGTACGTACCTCGGTTGAGAGGTCACAGTTTGTTTAATTTTCGGTACAGTACGAAAAATACAAAATATAAATTTTTTGGTTATTTATTTACCAAATTTGCAAACTCTTCCAACAAAAATATTGTTCTTACTTCATATTTGATGTGAAGTAATCGGAACTTGGATAGGTCAATAATTTATAATAATATTAATTTTGATTCAATATTATGTTTTGAGCAATGACAGTTTGAAAGAAAAAAAAAACAGCTTTGTTTTATTAGTCAATGTTGCAACTTTTTCTAAATTACATTTAGCCTTTAAGCTTTATTTTACTTTTGTTTATGTTTTTCTTTATGTTAATAGTATTTTTAGAATGTGCCGTGGGCCTTTAAAACATTGTGGGCCGCAAATGGCTTCCGGGGCACACTTTTGATACCCCTGCTATAGATAATAAAAAATAAAATCTGATAAATATATGGGTAAAAACAGAGCCTGGCGACGCATGCACGTTTATCATAACTCTCTCGCTCTCTCTGTCTCTGCCCCTCCCTCACGAATGCTGCTGCGTGCACAATTTGTTTAGTTTGTAGCCCCTTCTTAACCCTGAATGTACATTGAATATACACGCAACCCTAACTCAAAATGCCGGACTTTTGAGGCATTTAAAAAAATGCACCCGGACAGCCCCGCAAAAGAGGACATATCCGGTGAAAAGAGGGGGTATAGTCAGTCTATCCTAGCCCGGTCGCTGCTAGCATGTCATGTGTTGTGCCTCGGTGTGCATTGTTTACAAAACGCGCAGTACATTACTTACTATGTTCGTGTGGAAACTTGTTCGGTGCACCTCCGAACCGAACCGAAACCCCCGTACCGAAACGGTTCATTACAAATACACGTACCGTTACACCCCTAGCGTCCACTGAAAATGACATTCTGCACACTGTGTACATCCACCAATTCAACCAGTGGTGTCATCAAAGAGTAGTGGAAGATGATTGCAATAACAGACAGTGCACTTCCAGATTATTCCATGCAGAAGAGGATGAAGACGGTGCTGTATGATCTTCATCCCTATTCATCCCTGCAGCCAATCTCATCAGTAACACACATACCTAAATAATCTCCTGCAATTGTAACATCCCTGAACTACATTGGAGAAATAATATGCATTCAAGGCTCAGAAGTATTCCACGACATTATGACGATACAAAAGTGGATGCAAGCCAGAATGTTGTTCCTACTGTCCGTCTGGTATCACCTTTTTAGAATTCAGAAGGAAAAGGGAAGCATTTTATACTACTAAACCCTCCTTCAGCTCATCCCTGCAACGTCTCCTGGCATCTGATCCCGAGACACGGGTCATTTGTCTTTAGAGAGGGGAAGGCGAAGAAACAAGTCGACCCAGCATGGGAGCTGCACGCTGGCCCTGACAGCACCGCCATGCTGCTCCACACATGCAAAGCGAGCGAGATAGAAAATAAGTGTTTGGGTTTGTGGCGTGGAAGGATGCTTCATGGTGATAGAGGCTTACTGATTACTATTTTTCTATCATGATGTGATGTCGGTGCAGTGGACTCTCAACAGGACATCATTCACTGCAAAAACTGAAATCTAAGTAAGATTAAATATCTCAAATAAGGGTGCTATTTGCTTATTTTATATCTGATAAGATAATTATTCTCACCAGGCAGATTGTATGTTAGTGCTTCACTTGTTTTAAGGGTTTTTGGTCCTAAATGATCTCAGTAAGATATCACAGCTTGTTGCTGAGATTTAATGACCTAATTTGAGTAAAACCTGCTTGAAACTAGAATATCAACTGTTGCAAAGCTGTGTCATCAACACTAACAAGTATAAAACTACTTTTTTAAAGTAATAATTTCTTACTTCGAGCATGAAAAAAAATCATGACGTCAAGCGCATATCATTATGTCAAGATAATGGCACTAGCATTTACTTCATTTAAGAATATTTTTCAACATATTGAGCAAAAAGGTCTCTTTTTTTCCTACCAAGAAAAGTGCACTTGTTATTAGTGAGAATATACTTATTTCAAGGTATTTTGGGGTTCATTGAGGTTAGCTAATTTTACTTGTTTTGGAAAGTCTTGACAACACAAATGTTCTTGTTCTATTGGCATATATTTTTGTTGTTGTTTTTGAACACTGACTTTTTGCAGTGTGGTAATAAAAATAATAGCACATTAAAATGACAATATTTAGAGTACATGATTCTTGTTTTATTATGATTACAGTACATGTATATATGCATTCCTACTGTTTAATGATAATAATCCATCCATTTTGTACCGCTTGCTCCCTTTGGGGATGCAGGGGGTGCTGGAGCCTATCTCAGCTACAGTCGGGCGTAAGGCGGGGTACACCCTGGACAAGTCGCCACCTCATCGCAGGGCCAACACAGATAGACGGACAACATTCACACTCACATTCACACACTTGAGCCAATTTAGTGTTGCCAATCAACCTATCCCCAGGTTCATGTCTTTGGAGGTGGGAGGAAGCCGGAGTACCTGGAAGGAACCCACGCAGTCACGGGAAAAAAAGTGCAAACTCCACACAGAAAGATGCCGAGCGCGCGATCAAACCCAGGATCTTCGTATTGTGAGGCAGACGCACTATAATATAATGCATATGTTCCTTCTTGACTACACTTAAATGTAAAAATATATGTAGAATATATTTATATTATTCATATATCATATATTATATATATATATGATATATATTATGTATTATTATTATTGTCTATTGTGAGCGAACTCTGGTGCTGAATTTCCCCCAGGGATCAATAAAGTACTGTCTATTCTATTCTATTATGTTCTATTCTAACCCCTCTTTCCCCGTGCTGCCCATCATGTAATTTGATTTTAATATTATTTTTTTAAATTGATGGATTGAAAATTAACACCAATGAGTTCATGAACATTGATGGACATTATCACATAATTTATTCAGAAAATATAAATAATGACAAATAAAGATAGAATACCATTAGCCGCAACATGCACCGTATTTTTCGGAGTATAAGTCGCTCCGGAGTATAAGTCGGACCTGCCGAAAATGCACAATAAAGAAGGAAAAAACATATATAAGTCGCACTGGAGTGTAAGTCGCATTTTTGAGGGAAATTTATTTGATAAAACCCAACACCAAGAATAGACATTTGAAAGGCATTTTAAAATAAGTAAAGAATAGTGAACAACAGGCTGAAAAAGTGTACGTTATATGACGCATAAATAACCAACTGAGAAGGTGCCTGGTATGTTAACGTAACATATTATGGCAAGAGTCATTCAAATAACTATAACATATAGAACATGCTATACGTTTACCAAACAATCTGTCACTCCTAATTGCTAAATCCGATATAATCTTATACGTCTCGTTTCTTACATGAATGAGCTAAATAATATTATTTGATATTTTACGGTAATGTGTTAATAATTTCACACATAAGTCGCCCCTGAGTAAAAGTCCCACCCCCGGCCAAACTATGAAAAAAAACTGAGACTTATAGTCCAAAAAAGACGGTAATTGTAATAAAAAAAATAAACAACATTATCTATCTGTGTTGGCCCTGCGATGAGGTGGCGACTTGTCCAGGGTGTACACTGCCTTCCGCCCGATTGTAGCTTAGATAGGCACCAGCGCCCCCCGCGTCCCCAAAGGGAATAAGCTGTAGTAAATAGATGGATGGATGGATGATTTGTACATTTTCAGTATGTGCTTGTTCTATTTTTAAACAAGGAAAACACTCTGAAGTTGTCTTTATTTTTAAGTTATTGTGCCGTGAAATTTACCAGTCCGGCCCACCCGGGAGTAGATTTTTCTCCATGTAGCCCCCGATCTAGAATGAGTTTAACACCCCTGCCATACACAGTAGTAGCATGTGGCACCAAAGAACATGTGCCCTCTTGTGGCTACATAAGGTAAAATTATTTCAAAACATGCAAGATCTTGCACAAAATTCTACGGTACATGGGGAGGATGTGAGGGTTGTGGTTTGCCATTGAAAGACCGCTAATTGATAAAACAGATCGCCCACTGACTTTACCCAAGCCACAATTATGAAGCTGCTCGGCAGCGCCACAAAAACTATCGCCATCGAAAAAGAAGTCTCCTACGTAAGTGAACGTTTGAAGCACAAAACCTCTGACCAAACCTCTGCATTTAGAATGATGGGAATGAGAACATTCTGAACCTCATTACAAGCCATCCCAAGGATGAAGAGGCAAACAAGAGGAAGAGAGGGCTGGGGGGGTTACTGTAAATGCATTTTCAATCTCTTAACTTTGTCACCCTGCTGCATTACATCTCGGCTGCGATGAGAGGGAGCTTGCGTGTAAACTGATTAAAGTCGAGAGGGGCGACGGGCGGGGTTAGAATGGATGGACGTTTGGAAAGAACGTGGGGCAGAGGTTTAGCGGAGAGTCGCACAGGGACAAACGAAGCGACCGTGAGAAGTACTATTTTAAGGATCGTCACGTCGATTGGCTTTTGTCTTGATGGCCTAACAAAACACGCTTTCATTGGTCATTGACTGACTGATAGCTGCATGCAAGGAGGTTTGGCACAACCCAACTATGACATTATTGAGTGTGCTTGTATTTTATTCAAAAGTACAAGCAGGTACTGTATTCATCTTGGTGATGGCAAAAGGGTGTTTAATAGAGATGTCCGATAATGGCTTTTTTGCTGATACACGATATTGTCTAACTCTTAACTACCGATTCCGATATCAACCAATATCGATATATACAGTCGTGGAATTAACACATTATTATGCCTAATTTTGTTCTGATGCCCCGCTGGATGCATCAAACAATGTAAGAAGGTTTTCCAAAATAAATCAACTCAAGTTATGGAAAAAAATGCCAACATGGCACTGCCATATTTATTATTGAAGTCACAAAGTGCATTATTGTTTTTAACATGCCTCAAAACAGCAGCTTGGAATTTGGGACATGCTCTTACTGAGAGAGCATGAGGAGGTTGAGGTGGGCGGGGTTGAGGTAGGGGGTAGCAGGGGGTGAATATTATAGCGTTAGTGCTGCAAGGCGTTCTGGGTATTTGTTCTGTTGTGTTACGGTGCGGATGTTCTCCCGAAATGTGTTTGTCATTCGTGTTTGTTGTGGGTTCACAGTGTGGCGCATATTTGTAACAGTGTTAAAGTTTTTTATGCGGCCACCCCCAGTGTGACCTGTATGGCTGTTGACCAAGTATGTCTTGCATTCACTTTTGTGTGTGAAAAGTCGTAGATATTATGTGACTGTGCCGGTACGTAAAGCGAGTGCCTTTAAGGTTTATTGGCACTCTGTACCTCTCCTTACGTCTGTGTACACAGCGGCGTTTTAAAAAGTCATAAATTTTACTTTTTGAAATGGATACCGATAATTTCCGATATTACGTTTTAAAGCATTTATTGGCCGATAATATCGGGAGTCCGATATTATCGGACATCCCAAGTGTTTAATAAATGAAACGTGAAAAGGGAAAGTTTTTTTTCTCAAATCATGTTAGGGATAGAAAGCCAGTAAGAGTGACTGCGGTTACATGGGCATTTCCAAAAGTTTTTGGTCCCCTGTTGTTCAGTTTTCCCTCTGAGTTTTCCAATTGCTAGGTTTACATGTGCTGTGAGAACTAGTGTATGCCGTGTACATGTGAAATAGGGGTCACTACCAGAAAACTGTTTCATCCAGTAGGTCGTAATGGACAAAACCGGCGGAATTCAAGCCGCTGGTGTTGTTCTGTTTTTTAGCGTTATCGTCTGCCAACGATACTTAACCTGCTCGGCTGTGCAAAACAGAATCATTTAGGTTGTGCTTACAGACCTAAAAGCTATTTTATTTGGTACATGGTGAAAAAATAAGTGTGACCAGTAGATGCCAATCACACATAAGAGATATGTGTAGACTGCAATATTATGGCAGTCACACATAAGAGATACGTGTAGACTGCAATATGACTGAAGTAAACAACATTTATTGAAAATATAGACCATTACTCACGGCACTCAAAAAATGTATCAACATGTTTTATACGATTTTGGTAAGCTATGAAGCCGCACCGCTTGATGGATTGTACTGTGCTTCAACATACCAGTATTATTATGGTGTGTGTATAAGGTAAGACATATTATTTGCCGTTTTGTTTTGCAATATTATGCAAAATCTACTTTTCTTACCTTCTGGTCCCTGCAGATCTGTATTTGGGATCTGCATGAATCCCAAAAAATTGGGCGCCCTTAGCCTGTGTGGTCCGTGTCGACATCGTAGTTGATAAGCTTCCTCTTTTTCTTATTTGGGTTCCTTTTTCCTGTTTGTTTGTATTCTGCTTTCGGTAGCTTTACTCTCTTTCTGAGCGTCTCCCTCCTCACCTGCAACTTGTTTGCATTAATTGTCTCACCTGATGTTAGAGGGCTACTTCAATCAGTCTCACCTTCTTTCATGGCTGTGGGATCATACCAAAAGTTTGGTGTTTTTGGTTGTCAGACGAACTTTCGCGGTCCGTAGTACTTTTTTGACTTCTTGTTTTTGCAGTTCTTTCTTGTTGGCTCTCTTCTTTCACGCACAGTTTCCCTGTGCTTCTTCGGTTGTCCAAACATAGCCAGCATCGCGCAAGTCTTCTCACACTTTTTTATAAATGTCACCGATCCCGTGCTTCCATCCATCTACACCCGCCATAACATTAAAGGCCTACTGAGACCCACTACTACCCACCACGCAGTCTGATAGTTTATACATCAATGATGAAATATTAACATTGCAACACATGCCAATACGGCCTTTTTAGTTTACTAAATTACAATTTTAAATTTCCCGGGAGTTTCGTCTTGAAAACGTCGTGTAATGATGACGTGTACGCAAGACGTTACGGGTTTTAAGGTAATATGAGCGCTGCACACACACACACAGTTAAAAGTCGTCTGCTTTAACTGCATAATGACACAGTATTTTGGACATCTGTGTTGCTGAATCTTTTGCAATTTGTTCAATTAATATTGGAGAAGTCACAGTAGAGAGATGGACTTGGGAAGCTTTAGCCTTTAGCCACACAAACACACGGGGATTCCTTGGTTTAAAATCCCTGGAGGTGAAACTTTCCTATGGATCAGAGCGCAATCAAGGGAACATGGATCCCTACCAAATGTCAACCAGCAGGTTTCGGTGAGATAATTGTGGTTAAAACGTCAGTTCTTACCGGAGAAAAGCTGAGCTTGTGCCGTCCATAGTTGCCGTCGACTCCCCTGAGACACTGCGCGTCAAGACACCCGTGGAGACACCCTTCCGACTATCAGGTACTATTAAACTCACTAAACACTAGCAACACAATAGAAAGATAAGGGATTTCCCAGAATTATCCTAGAAAATGTGTTTAAAAACATCGGAATCCGTCCCAATGCAATCGCGTTTTATTTTCTTTAACTTATTTTTTTTTTAACTTTTTTTTTTCTAGTCCGTCGCTATCAATATCCTCAAACACGACTCTTTCATCCTCGCTCAAATTAATGGGGAAATTATTGTTTTCTCGGTCCGAATAGCACTTTTTGTTGGAGGCTCCCATTAAGAATAATGTGACTACAGTATGTGAGGAGCCCCCACTCGTGTGACGTCATTGTCTGCGATTTCCGGCAGAGGCAGGGCATTTCTCTTAACACCGAAAGTTGCAAACTTTATCGTGGATGTTCTCTACTAAATCCTTTCAGCAAAAATATGGCAATATCGCGAAATGATCAAGTATGACACGTAGAATGGACCTGCTATCCCCGTTTAAATAAGAAAATCTCATTTTAGTAGGCCTTTAAGTTCTTTCAGAATGCTAAAGCAGACCGTAGTCTCCTCGTCACACCAGTAATGCTGGCTTTTGCTCGCCATGCTGTTTGTTTGTATTCCTCCGTCTTCTTCCTCGTTCTCATGTCTTTACCGCCCCGCTTTTGAAGTGTCACTCGACATAACACCGTAAACGTGATAACGTTCCGTCCGACGTCAGAGTAAATAGGTTTCGGGTGTGTACATGTGTAATTAAACGGTTGTGGACAGGAGTACCTCAACAGTCCAAAACGGTTCATCCACACATATTTTGGGGTCCATAAAGGTTGATTTCACGCGTTTACATGTGCAGTGCAAACCTTTTTCCCGAGTGAAAACTGATAGCAGGGGACCAGAAACGTTTGGAAATGTGCACGGACCCTGGCTCAGTGTTGGCTGTTACAAGTCAGGCTGTTCATTGGTATATCTTCTTTTTCTGCAGCCCTCCCCTTAAATACACAGCCAGCGCCTTTTGTGCTGTATGCTCTGGTCAGCACATTCTGCCTCTTGGTCTGCAGAACCTTCACCTTGCCTTCTGTCGTCAATAAGTGGGTGGTGGTGGTGGTGGTGGAAAGACACGCTTGGCTACACAAGCAGGTTCACCACTGAGTGTCTGCAAATGCAGCCTGCACGTAGTGTTGCGTGCCAGGAATCTTCCAGAGAGATCTTTTTGTGGAGTCCCGTCACGTGACATTGATGGCCAGACATCGACCACTTATCTACCAGCCGCCACCCCTCCTCCTCTTCTTTCTCCGCGAATCACCCCCTCCAACGCAAAGCCCATCAACAAGACGAGACCAGGCAAGCGTGAGAGAAAGACTGGCAATAGACACCGAATGCAGCACGAAATGAAGAAAGGGAACCCCTCGGATTTGCGGCGCGTCAAGCACACAGACGTCTTAAGCCTTCCAGGCCAGCCTACACCGCAGCTACACCCCTGGCATGCCACGCACGACCAGAAGCAGCTGTTGTTCGGAGAGACGCCACGGCTGGGCTGGATGGAAAGAATCCATCCTGGTGTGAGAAGAGGGCTATGCTTGCGCATAATTAGGGTGTAAAGGTATGCCATAATCATGTTTTGGTACTTATTTATTTACAGAGTTCTCAATTTGTTCCGTGTTGGGATGGAGTACGCTTCTGTATATCGCACCGAGACATCTGTTTATAAAATATACGTTCACCCGAATGCTTAATATAAGCAATCCAATCTACACTAATGATGATTGGAAGACACTGTTCAATAGTCCCCATCCAAAAGGATTTTGCTAAAATCACAAGAATATGACATCTTTATGTCTGCAGGAGGGTTTGGATAACCTTTACATCGGTGGTGCGCGGATGAGCTCCTGCTATTCTGAAACACGTCCCCCTGACCTTCCAATTAAAGCTCAGTACCAAGCAGAGGCGGCACACTAAATCTTCCCCGGGCTGCAGGTTTGGACCCTGGTATGAAACAGCCTGCTATAAAATCATTACGAGACGGTAAAACACCAGAAAAAGTCACAATTACACAGGCCAAACACCAGGCGTAAACAAAGCCAAAAGGAAGGGAATTATTTTCAGGCCTCGAATTTAACCACGGCAACCGTAGCAATTGCCGCGACCGCCCTCCTCGTTTGCTGTAACGCCCTAAAAAATTGACCAACATCGGCGGCAAGAACATGCCGTGACCGTCGTTGACTTTTACTTGTTAATCGCCCAGGGATATATCGGTAAACGGTATAATGATAAAATTGGTGATATCTTTCAAAATTATATATATATATACAGATATATATATATATACATATATATATATATATATATATATATATACACACATATATATCTATATATATACACACACATATATAAATAAATAAATGATAAAAGGCTTTGACACTACTTCCACATTTACCCATTCACACACACATTCACACACTGATGGAGGGAGCTGCCATGCAAGGCGCTAGCCAGCACCCATCAGGAGCAAGGGTACTAGGTGGGAATTGAACCAGGGACGCTCGGGTTGCGCACGGCCACTCTCCCCACTGCGCCACGTATATATACACATATGTATATATATATATATATTTATATATATATATATATATATATATATATATATACACATATACAGTATATACACGTTTATATATATATATATATGTGTATATATATATGTGTGTATATATATACACACACATACATACATGCACATATATATATATATATATATATATATATATATATATACACGTTATTATACACGTTATATATATATATGTGTGTCTATATATATACACACATACATATATATATATATATATATATATATATATATATATATATATATATATATATATATATATATATATGCATGCTTTGGAGCCTATGCCTATAAAGAAAATAATATTTGCCTGGTGCCCCTCTAACTTGCCTTGGTGCCCTAAGATATGAGCACTCCTTTAAGGCAACACTTGCCTTGACCTTAAGTTAAAATTCGAGGCCTGTACTTTGTTTGAGTATTTGCATAACAGACCACCATAACATGCAACGCAGCGGTGAGCGGTCAGCGTTTCAAGTCCTCGAAAGTAACAAAAACACACTTTGGAGATCTGATTGTTTTTTAAAAAACGTAGGTGTTCAATTAACCTGGACTGGCACCTCATGAATTTTCAAAGAGACCACTCTCAGCATTCCGTGGTTACATTTAATTAACTGTGCCTACACAAATAACAATTGTTCAGGCAAAAAAAATGAAGTCGTTTATCCTCAATCATCCATCAGCTGGTGGTAGTTAAACTAAATGGCATCTGCAGGCTTCAGCAATGACATTTTCTTGATTAGAGCAGGGCTTGCTAATTGCACGAAATTAGCCTTAAATGTGAGGGTTCATTACAGTAACAGAGAACAACCACGTTGCTGTTGGCCTATGTAAATGTGTGGCTGATGTATAGCTACATTTAAATATGCAAACAAAAGCCATTAGTAAAGCCATTAAATGCAGTTGGCTCATCTCGCAATGTAATTAGTGACACAGTAATAGGATATGTTGTTGTATTAATTGAGGGGTTGTGTTGGTGCAACGAGTAGAGGTTTTGGTCACCGTGCGAAAGGTCACATGCTTACATCAGATCAGAATTAAAACGGTGCTTCTGCAAGTCACCGTGCACATCTGAGACCATTGAGAGTAGGATTTCCTCAATCAACTTCGCAGTGAGAAAGAATCCATACCTGCTGGCACTGATAGCGGGCCCAGAATTGACATGCAGAGGCACACTGTAAATAAATTAGCATAGCAGCCCGACTGAGCATAGTCGCACACTCCAAACGGGGGGAGTGACCAAAATTGTATTTCACAGGAGGTTGCCTACTTTGTTTCCAGGCGCCAGAACCGCAATGCTTACTTAAGTGCCACAAATGGGGCTTTCAGTTAATTAAATTCATTTCTAAAAACCTAATTACCCTCCGTTTAAAAACAGAAAATAAAATGGAATAAAGGTCCTCTCTCAATAAGCCAAACGAAGGGTGGAATGTACAAGCTGAAAGAAAAAAAATAAGCTCAAAACGTCTGAGGACTGGGAAAACAGTTCAATGCATCGTTTAGGCCGCAGGAAGAGAACAATAGCACAAATCAATAGTAAGCTTGTAAAACGCTGCAAATTTGAACAAGGAAAAAAGGAGTTTAATTTGAAATAAATGGGCAAATCCCAGATTAATAGCTCCTCAATCGCTTATTGATCCACTTGTATTACTTTTAAATGTGTATAATTGGGAGGGGTTTGGTGCAATCGTCTGTCTCCATCTTTATAGGGCGGTGCTGCTAGGTGTATAGGCCTTAAGTGCGCTCGTAAATAGGCTTTTTATGACTTTGCGGGACATATCGCTGGTAATGTTTACACTCGTCGGCTTCATGGCCATCGTGGAGCAACTCGGGTGACTAACACTAGAAAAAAGAAGTGATATTATAGTTTGGGCTGTGGTAAAAAGAAAAAGAAGAAAGAAATCATATATTTGCATGCTCACTTGTATCATATTGAAAGAGAGGGCACTTTAATGTGAATCAATGAGTAGCATTTTCAAAGCAATATTCCCTTGATTGAGTGATGTTCACGCCTTGTGTTAAACAATTCATCAATTAATTGATCTTTTGTATTTACATTTGAAATGGTATATGAGACGCCTGAATGTTCTGAACTGAATTTCATTGTCATGTTAAGTAGAATAATGCTGTCATTATGTGTGCCGCATTCGGTACCAACCAAACGTCATCGGTACGACCAAGTACCAATTAACGTAAAACTAAACTGTACCGATTTTCAACACCTGAGTTGCACATGGCGCTATGTCCGGTTTCAGTCTAGTCAACACTTCTACACACACAGTCATATTCATAGCAATCTATGGTAAACAAGAAGGTATGCCTGATAGAAAGAGCTCAAAAGCTAACTTAATACTAATTTATATTAGCTATGCCATACACATGCTAGTGTTAGAATGGGCGGTTTCAACACCTACAGATTCGGTAATTTAGATCCTCGAATTAAGCTGCATGTTGCACTCCAACTGCTATTGAGTAATAAACATGAGACTTGCAGGCAAACAGATTGTAGAACTCAACTATAAAAAAGACTGGCACAATCTCCTTAATAGCGAAGGCAGCACACCTGGGACAAATTGAAATCAAAGCAAACTGATAAATGAGACTTACAAGTGTAAGAAAACAACATAAAAACTGGACAGTGTTAAATGTTGAATAAAACATAATTATTGTTTTATTAGACATAATGTATTCAATTTTAATACAACAAAAACGCACACAAAAGCACGGAAAAAATTGGTATCATTGAGTACCAATACGATTTTAAGGTAAACAAATTGGTACCGTATTTGTTCAAATGTAAACAGTACTGTCTGCAGCCAAGTACCTTAACATTGACTGCATCAATAAAATCAGTTCATTTCAAAGAATTGAAACATTTTCAAACGATCCATTAATCAAATAGAATCAGAATCGTTTTATTGCCATTGTTTGAGAACAGGTTCACAAAATAGGATTTTTTCTTGGTACAATCATGTACGTATACATATATATATATATATATATATATATATATATATATATATATATATATATACAGACATACATACATACATACATTTATACATAAAAAGTATGTCCAACTCAGCAAAAACTGAAATCTTAACAGAATTATATGCCTGAAATTAAGGTGAAAAAACGTTGTATTATCCATAGTTATATGTACAAAAATCTAAATGCTACAAAATGTATAAACCAAGTAAAATTGTAAAATTTTCTTGTACTTTTGACAAATGTATTCCCTTAGATAACTACTCGTAAATCTTATTTAATTGATTATTAATTATAATATAACTAATTTTCACACTTGGAAGTAATCTGAATATGGTAAAACTGTCAAATTTAGGAATTGTCTATTTTCATCAAGAATTTCAAGCACCTACAATAAAAAAAAAAAGATATATAAAGTAATTGATGGTGATGTTAATTACTTTTTTGGACATGCTTAACACCAATTTGCATTGAGGAACATCACGTTAAAACTTCAAAGACAATTCAAAATGTTCGAAAAGTATTACAAATTATTTTTCGTGTTTCTAATATGTTTAAATATGTTTAAATAGATGATAGGTGACACATGAATACTGTAAGAGAAAGCAATTGCAGCTATTTGGGATACAACACTTATCATATGGCAAGAAAACTTTCAAACGTCCAGGTCAGCTGTGATTCTACTTACCAAAAAACTTTGTTCATTTGTCAAAGGAGAGTCAACGAGAATGTGGGCTCCCGTGGATGTGATGAAAAAAGGTAGCGTGTGCTTTGTATTTGCTGGCCGTCGAGGGAAAACTCCGGAAAACAAATGCATTTGGACTGGCAAAGCAGACTGTATCAGTTATTGTCCACCATGTATGTCGCAGACTCAATGTCTAGGTCCAGAGTATATAAAGTCACCAAAAAGGAATGGACAATGAAGGTGAAGGCAAAAGAGTGAGGATTGTCCTGACCAGATATCTAGATCCCTAGTTTGATTGTTGTAAAATATTCTTTATCACATTTTTTAGGTGTTTAATAAAGATTTGATTAATTTTTAATGGCTCTGGTGTGATTCACTACAACAGGACCCCACAGCAAACTGGATTCCAGTTAATTGAAATACTACAACACTGGATATTGCTTAGATAAGTTAAATTTAAGAAAGCAACACTGGAGGTGACTATGACGCAAGCATTTTCCACGCATGCGTAAATGGTAAATAAGTTGTACTCGTATAGCGCTTTCTACCCTTTTTTAAGGAGCCCAAAGCGCTTTGACAGTATTTCCACATTCGCCCATTCACACACACATTCACACACTGATGGCTGGAGGTGCCATGCAAGGCGCTCACCAGGGCCCATCAGGAGCAAGGGTGAAGTGTCTTGCCCAGGGACACCACGGACATGACTAAAATGGCAGAAGGGGGGGATTGAACCAGCAACCCTCAGATTGCTGGCACAGCCACTCTACCAAATTCGCCACGCCGCCGCCGTACTAGGTTGCATTGCACCGGCGGATGGAAGGGTGGTCTTAAAGGGTGGCATTGTTGTGTGTGGACACGGATAAAGTTAGGTGGGATTTACCCAGGATAACCTTATCCGGTTTAGTGTAAACCGGGACTAAGCAGCATGTTTTGGTGTTAATGACGCAGATTAAGCACTGAAACGACTCTCAGTCAATTCTATTTGTTTGTGGCGCATGATTAAACTGCTGTGTTTTTTTTGCGCCTGGAAAAAGTCACACGCACCAGCTCATGACTTCTCCAGGCGATCAGTGACGGAAAAAAATGATTTAATCAGCAAAATCAGGAGACGCTCATAAAAGCTCCATAATATGATAGTGTTAGTGTTTGTGTGAGGGTATTGTACTGCACACTCCCTACATTATCCTCCACATGTACTTTCACAGCTCTGAAAAAGACAGGCGGCATTCATCGTCCGTTCTACTTCCCGCTATTCGATCCCTGCATCAAAGCGGGCCACTTTGCCAAACATGATCCCCCAACCTCCTGTTGTGTTGTTGGTTTAGTTTCGAGCAAGCGGATTAAACGGTTCCCACCGCCGACTCTCTGATGTGGTGGACCCTATCTCATGTTTCTGTACTTGGCGCTGCCGGTGCTGTGGCGTTATTAGAAGCTAAAAGGCTTTGTTACGGAACACAAAAGGCAGAGCTCGGCGGCAGTTAGTCGGGCTTTGTCGAGGGTCGGAGAGGTGTTAAACACACTACACCTGGGGCCGTGTTAACACCTTCACCTGAGATGTTCACTGCATTATCTGACTTGTAATGAGTTTACAATGTACACCACATTGACAAAAGCATTGGGAAACCTGACAATCAGTCATGGAAAACATTGAATTTGACAGCTTCCATTCTATTGCCAATAGGGATGGGCATCTAGACAGTTCCTTAATGGGTCATTTAATGAAAAAAATATATTCTCCTGTTTCAATGCCATTGTTGTAATTAACAAATAACGGAGGGAGTGCCATCGCATGGATGTCAGACAACTTCCCATAGCTGACATAAGTGCTGTGTGATAAAACAATATCATACTAAGACATAAGCATGTGTATCGTAACGTCTGGGAGTCAGTTGAAGCAGCTGTTCCCACTTTGCAACGGCCTTTTAATGTCACTTGAAACACTTTACGGCAAAAGCCAGTAGAGCATGGATGTCAACAATGCTGCAACATTGGAAGTTAAACCAACAAAACCAGAAAACAAATTTGTGGCAAAAAAAGGGGGAAGAGGAATTCCTTTGTTTGGTTATGGTTGGGATGACAAAAAGGGAAAGATCAAACCAAATAAGGGTAATGCAAAAGACTACTAGCGACTTCAGCATGTCTAATCTTTTTAGAACAGTCCAGCGACAGCGTTAAGATGCGCCAAAGTACTAACTCAAAACCACGATGTGATAAAAGGAAAAACACACCAAACGAGCCCGAAAGAATCATTGTCCAAAGGCACCATCTATGACAAGCATTACCGCAGACTCCGAGAAATTACAGACGCCATCTCTAAATTCATGTGTGTAGACGTGACCCTAGTATACACTGTCAAAAACAACAAAAAATATGTGTTATTGTTTTTTTTTAAATTGTCCTTTTATAAAATGGGGTGTATAATAAAAGGAGAAAAGATAAGCAGGGCTGACATTCATCTTAAATGTGTTAGCGTATAAAGCAACACATTTTATTTAGTGATATATAACGTTACTTGGATGTAAAACTATGTGCAATATGGACTAGCACTAGCACCAGCTGACTTGTTTTTGAACAGAGTACGAGTTGAGACTGAGTCAACAGGTTTCAGCTAAGTGGTGCACTCCACCTTGCATCATTACCTTTAAGATTCAATCCCTATATCATGCAGTGTGAATGCTCCTCTATTCAATCGCCCAGATCAACGGTCTAGTTCCATCCATCCATCCATCCATCTTCAACCACTTATCCGGAATCGGGTCAGGGGGACAACAGCTCCAGCAGAGACCCCCGGAATTCCCTCTCCAGAGCAACATTATCAACTTCCTCCTGTGGGATCCCGTAGCGTTCCCAGGCCAGAGAGGAGATGTAATTCCCCGAACTAGTCCTTGGCCTGCCGCGGGGTCTCCTCCCAGTGGGACGTGAGACGAGGACCTCCTAGGGAGACGCTCGTGAGGCATCCGCACGAGATGCCCGAACCACCTAAGCTGGCTCCTTTCCAAGCGAAGGAACAGCGGCTCTACCCCGAGTCTTTCTGAGGTGACTAAACTTCTCACCCTATCTCTAAGGGAGATGCCAGCCACCCTTCTGAGAAAACTTATTTTGGCCGCTTCTATCCACGATCTTACACTTTCGGTCATGACCCACATTTCATGACCATAGGTGAGAGTATGAATGTAGATAGCTCGGTAGACCGAGAGCTTTGCCTTCTGGCTCAGCTCTCGTTTCGTCACAACAGTGCGGCAGAGAGACTGCAATACTGCCCCAGCTGCTCCGATTCTCTGACTGATTTCCTTCTCCACCTTTCCCGCACTCGTGAACAAGACCCCGAGATACTTAAACTCCTCCACCTGGGACAGAGTCTCGTTTTCTACCTGGACTGTACAAACCATCGGTTTCCTGCTGAGAACCATGGCCTCAGATTTGGAGATGCTGATCTTCATTCCAGCCGTGGTCTAGTTAGTTAGTTTATTATTTCTTCGGTCAGTGGTCAACAAAATAAACAAACAGTTTTACATAAACAAACTGTCGTACATTCATATATTAAAAATGTTGCAGACCGAAAGGGTTTAGGCCGAAGTTGAACACTTATTGCACCTAATCCTATAAAAAATGTCAAATACAAAATAAGCTTCCAAAAATTAGGAATTTTCCTTGGACAACATATTATAAATACACCTTGTACACAACATAAACACTGTTCAATTATATACACAGTAAAGGGATGTGACATATCTTTGTACACGTGTTACACCTTTGTACCAATTATATACTATATACAAACAATTATACTTCCATTATTATTTATATCCCATATTTAGTTTTGAATTAACATTGATCATCGTATTAACTAATGTTGATTTAAGAGTGATATATGTTTTCAAGACATTGGACTTAAAGAGTTTTTTTAAATGTGTGAATGGAACTGGAACATTTTAAGGAATTAGCCATGCCGTTCCACGGATGAACACCCCTGACAGAAACACGTCTACTTTTTAAGCCCGTTCTTATGTTTACATTCTGAAAGACAGTGGAACCTCTGAGATCATAGGGACTCTCCCTAGGTTTGAACCTCTCCTGTTGACACCCAGGCAGCATGTGATTATGAGCTTTGTACGTCACAATAGTAGTGTTGAGGTCAACAAGACTGTTCGGTTGTAATGTTTTTAACTTGATAAACGGAGCATTGGTATGGTCATGATAATCCGCATAATTTACAATTCTAATCGCTTTCTTTTGAAGTAAGAACATAGACTTTAATGTTTGATTTGTAACTGTTACCCCAGATTTCAAACAATAATTCAGATATGGTAGTACGAAAGAATTATATAACATGTTAAAAGCCTTTGGATTTACAGTTTTTCATTTTATGTGACATAGCAATAATTTTTTCCGTATTTGTCTTGAGTATATTTATGTACAGTTTCCAATTTAATTCATCATCTACAAACCCCGTTTCCATATGAGTTGGGAAATTGTGTTAGCTGTAAATATAAATGGAATGATTTGAAAATCATTTTCAACCCATATTCAGTTGAATATGCTACAAAAGCAACATATTTGATGTTCAAACTGATAAACAATTATCTTTTTGCAAATAATCATTAAAATTCGAATTTGATGCCAGCGACACATGACAAAGAAGTTGGGAAAAGTGGCAATAAAAACTGATAAAGTTGAGGAATGCTCATCAAACACTTATTTGGAACATCCCACGGGTGTGCAGGCTAATTGGGAACAGGTGGGTGCCATGATTGGGTATAAAAACAGCTTCCAAAAATATGCTCAGTCTTTCACAAGAAAGGATGGGGCGAGGTACACCACTTTGTCCACAACTGTGTGAGCAAATAGTCAAACAGTTTAAGAACAACGTTTCTCAAAGTGCAATTGCAAGAAATTTAGGGATTTCAACATATACGGTCCATAATGTCATCCAAAGTTTCAGAGAATCTGGAGAAATCACTCCACGTAAGCGGCCTGGCCGGAAACCAACATTGAAGGACCGTGACCTTCGATCCCTCAGACGGCACTGTATCAAAAAACGACATCAATCTCTAAAGGATATCACCACATGGGCTCAGGAACACTTCAGAAAACTAATTACAGTTTTTCGCTACATCTGTAAGTGCAAGTTAAAGCTCTAGTATGCAAAGCGAAAGCCATTTATCAACAACATCCAGAAACGCCGCCGGCTTCTCTGGGCCGCGATTATCTAAGATGGACTGATGCAAAGTGGAAAAGTGTTCTGTGGTCTGACGAGTCCACATTTCAAATTGTTTTTGGAAATATTAGACATCGTGTCATCCGGACCAAAGGGGAAGCGAACCATCCAGACTGTTATTGACGCAAAGTTCAAAAGCCAGTATCTGTGATGGTATGGGGGTGCATTAGTGCCAAACGCATGGGTAACTTACACATCTGTGAAGGCACCATTATTGCTGAAAGGTATATACAGGTTTTGGAACAACACATGCTGCCATTCAAGCGCCGTCTTTTTCATGGACGCCCCTGCTTATTTCAGCAAGACAATGACAAGCCACATTCAGCACATGTTACAACAGCGTGACTTCGTGAAAAAAGGGTGCGGGTACTTTCCTGGCCCGCCTACAGTCCAGACCTGTCTCCCATCGAAAATGTGTGGCGCAGTATGAAGCGTAAAATACGACAGCGGAGACCCCGGACCGTTGAGCGACTGCAGCTCTACATAAAATAAGAATGGGAAAGAATTGCACTTTCAAAGCTTCAACAATTAGTTTCCTCAGTTCCCAAACGTTTCTTGAGTGTGGTTTGAAGAAAAGGTGATGTAACACAATGGTGAACATGCCCTTTCCCAACTAGTTTGGCATGTGTTGCAGCCATGAAATTCTAAGTTAATTATTATTTGCAAAAAAAAAAAAAAGTTTAGGAGTTTGAACATCAAATATCTTGTCTTTGTAGTGCATTCAATTGAATATGGGTTGAAAAAGATTTGCAAATCATTGTATTCTGTTTTTATTTACATCTAACACAATTTCCCAACTCATATGGAAATGGGGTTTGTATACAGATTCCCAAAAATGTTGTTGAATACACCCTTTCTAACCCCATATTATCAATTCTTATATCTTCTACAAAAACAAAAACACCAGGATCAATAATTAACGTTAAAAACATTAACAGGTGTGGCTGTAGGTAACCTCCTGATGTACTTTGTATTAATGCCAACTGATATACTATATATTATGCAGCATCCAGCAGCTTTATCTACCTTTGCATACACTTTAAAACGTGTTTGCACTACTCTGCTATTGGTGTGAATATCATGTGTGTTATCCTGCCTTGCTGTTGTTTACAATCAACTCATTGGTAGTATTGTTGCAGGCTTTGCTGTTAAAACATTGGTTATATTGCTGCTGTGTTCATCAGTACATTTGTTCATAAATCACCAGGTGGTTGAAGAGATTTCCGGTCCGCTTTGTCATGCACACCAACTCATTATTACAGTAGTAGATTTCAAATTACTGAAATTACCCTTTTAGACACTTATCGCCTGCTTCCAATTAACTCCCTGTCTTCTGTGTGGTTTAAGTAAATAAACACCCTGGCTATAATTACAGCAAGTGTGCTATATTCATTTAATGCAAATCCAAACAATGCCAACCTTGAAAGAACATTTTAGAAGGGGAGTGTTTTTCAACCTTTTTCTGAGCCAAGGCGCATTTTTTTCATTGAAAAAATCCAGAGGCACACCACCAGCAGAAATCATTAAAAAAAAAATCGCAATTGTTGGACATGAATTCAAACCATAACCAAACATGCATCACTATAGCTCTTGTCTCAAAGTAGGTGTAATGACATGACCTGTCACATCACGTACTGACTTATTTTGAGTTTTTTGCTGTTTTCCTGTGTGTAGTGTTGAAGTTCTTGTCTTGCGCTCCTATTTTGGTGGCTTTTCTTTCCTGTTTTACTGGTATTTTCCTATTGCAGTTTCATGTCTTCCTTTGAGCGTTATTCCCCACACTGTTTTTTTTTTTTAGCAATCAAGACTATTTTAAGTTGTTGCTATGTTTTTTTGTGTGGACATTGTTGATTGCCATGTCTTGAACGGATGTACTTTGTAGACGCCATCTCTTCTCCACAGTAAGTCTTTGCTGTCGTCCAGCTTTCTGTTTTTGTTTATTTTGTCGCCAATTCAGTTTTAGTTTCGTTCTGCTCAGCCTTCCCTACGCTTCAATGCCTTTTCTTAGGAACTATCACCTTTTGTTTATTTTTGGTTAGCTGTGGTGCTAGTGGTAATACGAGAGAAAAAAGGTGCGAAACTGGTAACAAATGAAGCAAAAATTAATTCCCAAGAAAAACAGCAGGGAGTCCATCGTCAAAAAAGTAGCATTAATGCTAATGTGTAGCATAATTTTAAAATTCACCCGCTAGAGAATGAAGAGTGCATGAAACTCTGCATGTCAACATCTACGTTCGGTGCCACACCAACAAAATGCCCAAGCAACCATTTCCAGATCAACACCATATGAAAAAATAGTCAGCAACAGAAGGAGATAACATCCGCAGGAACCTACCAGATAGCGAAAGACATACACTATTTGATTTCCTATTATGCAGCTCATTTTTACTTGACAGTTATTGAAATATCTTGTGTGACATCATGCACAAAAGTGCACTTTACTTGTTTTAAACTATTGTAATGGTGTTCTGTAGAAAAAGTCTACTTTAATTTAGTGTTGTTTTGATATGTCATCTTAGTGATATCATGCACAAAAGTGCACTAATAGCAGGTTTTAAAATGTCTCTGACAATCTCGCACTTTCTGTTTTGGAAATGAGATGAATTTTTGTGCCACTGCTTAATAACTGTTTAATAAATACAGTTTTCGTTAATTGACTTAGTTGTGGTTTCCGTCTCTGCTTGAAAGTTTAAATGAGCATATATTAATGCAGTATGAACAAGAATGTTTTAATGTAGACACATAAAATCATCATACTGCTGTGATTATATGCATCAAGTGTTCATTCAAGGCTAAGGCAAAATATCGAGATATATATCGTGTATCGTGACATGGCCTAAAAAAATATCAAGATATTAATAAAAGGCCATATCGCCCAGCCTGAGTATAACATGGTTACTCTGCCGAGCTCTAGACAGCACTGAAACTCAACAACGGTACACTATTTGCAGATTATAATTACTGCTTTGCAAAAAATATGTTTAAAGGGGAACATTATCACTATTTCAGAAGGGTTAAAACCAAAAAAAATCAGTTCCCAGTGGCTTATTTTATTTTTCTAAGTTTTTTCAATATTTTACCATTCATGGAATGTCCCGAAAAAAGATTTTCGCTATCTGTAAATCCACCCGTCCATTTTCCTGTGACGCCAATGCGAGATGCCAATACAAACAAACATGGCGGAAAGAACAGAACGATATAGCGACGTTAGCTCGGGTTCAGACTCGGATTTCAGCTGCTTAAGCGATTCAACAGATTACGCATGTATTGAAACGGATGGTTGGAGTGTGGAGGCTGATAGCGAAAACGAAATTCAAGAAGAAACTGAAGATATTGAGCGAATAGTTATTGAAGCTGTTCGGCGATCGCCTTCTAACCAACGATTGCATTTTTTGACCACTGGAGCAACTTAAATCCGTCGATTGGTAAGTGTTTGTTTGGCATTTATTGTGGGTGGAGGGAAAGGCTGGATGCAAATATAGCTACAAATGTACATACAGCTAGCCTAAATAGCATGTTAGCATCGATTAGCTGGCAGTCATGCCATGACCAGATATGTCTGATTAGCACATAAGTCAATACCATCAGCAAAACTCACCTTTGTGATTTCGTTGACTTTATCGTTGGAAATGCATCTGCTTTGAGTGTTGCAGGATATCCACACATCTCTGTGCCATATCGGTCGTAGCATCGCTATCGTCGGTAAAAATGTGCAGAACAAACGAGGGACTTTCACATCTTTTAACACTGGTGCAACTTGAATCAGTCCATTGGTATGTGTTTGTTTGGCATTAAATGTGGGTGGAGGGAAAGGCTGGATGCAAATATAACTCCAAATGTACATAAGGATGCAATATGTACATACAGCTATCCTAAATAGCATGTTAGCATCGATTAGCATGCCGTGCTAATCGATGTACACTCCACGTAAGTCAACTTGAATCCGTCCCTGATCGTGTTGTTACACCCTCTGACAATACACCGACGAGGCATGATGTCTCCAAGGTACGGAAAACAGTCAAAAAAACGGAAAATAACAAAGCTGATTTGACTTGGTGTGTGTAATGTGTTTGAGAAAATGGAGGATTGCTTCCCGTTGTAATGTCATGGGTGAAAGGTCATCGCTCCGACAGAGAACAATTGAAAGGCGTTTCAATCGCCAAATTCACCCTTTTAGAGTTCGGAAATCGGTTAAAAAAACATACGGCCTTTTTTCTGCAACATCAAGGTATATATTGACGCTTACATAGGTCTGGTGATAATGTTCCCCTTTAACCCAAATAGGTGAAACTGCCTAATCTCCCACGGCACACCAGACTGTATCTCACGGTACACTAGTGTGCCGCGGCACAGTGGTTGTAAAACACTGGTTCTAAGGTATTGTATGTGGTCTTGTCATACATTTAAGAGGTCACCACAGTCAATTCATCATTGCTTATCCTCTCTTTACTTTGGCACAGAAGGGCAATGGCTCCTCCTTGCCCAAGGTTGGTCTTTACTGATGTCAGCGCCAGAAGACTTTCGGGCTGGGTCCAACACTCCGTTGCACATCTCCTGTGCAGACAATCCGACAAACTTTTCCAATCACGATCAAATTCAACTGGGCTTAAATGTTATTTTCGCACACAGCTGCGTCCTACAGAGCCACTTTTGGGGGGGGGGACGGACGGCTTTCTAGGCCGGTTCAGCGTCAGGCCTCGTTATTCTGGATCTCCTGTCTACCTCCCACCTCTTTTCATCCCCATCTTATCCCCTTTTTATCCAGCTCTCCCGGCTGGGGCTCCACACAAGCTGAGTGTGAAGTCCTATAGGGGCCCATCTGCATCACTACCCCACCCTCTTCCCCCTCCTTGTGCTGCCTGACTACACTTTCGCTTCGCATTACTTCTGCTATTCTAACTTTTCCACTCCTGAGCACTATCAATTATGCACTAAAATAACAGAGGGGCCCGGCTCTAGGCAGGACATAAAGGCCGATTATGAGTGTGAATAATTCAACCGCATTTGCGCCGTGTTAGTCGTACCAGTGATACAGGGAAGATGGCTTTGCTCTATAAATGTAAGTTTAATGCATGAAACGTCTCTGTATGCCAAAGGCAGACACATTGGCTTGAGTCAATGACATTCCAAGCTGCAACCCTGATTTCTTGCATTGCTTGAGACTTCCGGACTCACTCCTGTTGATATACTGTACGCTACCAAGCGTTCCGCTGTTGGTTTTCATGTTTTCACCCAACCTGACATGTAAAAACAATAACAGACACGCTGCCGTAACCTCGGTGCTCAAAACATGTCTGCCCGGACCTCATTCCTTGCCAATAGCGTGCAAGGGTTTGCAAATGCATCTCCTTCTCAGACACCACAAACAACAATGAATATTTCATCAGCTCCCGCTCCAAGACAAAACAACCCCTCTATAATCCAATACAACAAATAGGATGCATCTACTCTCCCACGGGCTAATAACATCATAACATCAGCCCTGTGCCTCATTAAGAATAATACGGGTGAAACATCTGCAAATTGTCGAGCAAAAAGTATGGTGGCTGTTCTGCATTTTGTGTTCTTGAGCAGAGGCCAGGCATGAAGGGAACGGGACAACTTTTTAAAATCACTGCATGGGGCGATGAATAAATACAATTATGTAAATGTCCATTTTGGGGGGGGAAATATTTTTCTTTAAAAAATGATATGAAAAAAGAAAGCATATAGAGGAAAAAATAAAAATTGTATTATTACGGCTACTATTGGATCAGAATAAAATATATATTTTTTGCAGCGAGGAATTACTTTGATTAACAATCTAGTTCTCTATTAAATTAAACAATACGTTTCTAGTTGTGTATTTAAAAACAACAAAAATACTACTAAAAATATGTTTTCCAATTAAAAAAATATCCATCCATCCATCCATTTTCTACCGCTTATTCCCTTTTGGGGTCACAGGGGGCGCTGGCGCCTATCTCAGCTACAATCGGGCGGAAGGCAGGGTACACCCTGGACAAGTCGCCAAAAATATGCATATTGTAAATGATTTTGCTAAAATTATAGAACTGAATTAGTTGCAATTGTATTTTAGTTTACCATACCAAACCATACCATACTAACTTAATTTAAAAAGCCCACAGTTGAAGAACAAAGGGCTGTACACCACAAAGAAATACAGGCAAAGGACAGATTAAAAAAGTAACATATAAAACTGAAGTAAAAAAAATTAATTGAAATAGCAAATACAAATTACCTTAAGAACAATTTTGTTGAGATCCGCTTTTTGGATCCTCCACATATTGTTTGTGGTTCCATTTTTATTTTCACTCTCTGTCTGATCCTATTATTTCCTGTTTAGTCGGTCACCATGGTAGCTTATTAGTTTCACCTGTTTCTCACGGCCCTGCACACCTGTCCTCACTAATCACCTGCCTTATATAAGCCTGCATCTTTTGTTGTTCAGTCTGGGATCCAAATGTGTTCATACACAACGGTATGCCTGCTTTGCGCTTTTGCTTACATGCAAATTTCAGTATAATTCTCGCGAGCTCTCACGCTGCGCACTTTTATTCAATCTTAGCTCTCATGCTAAATGTTTTGTTTTCCCCTTTGTGTGCCTATGTGCCGGTTTAGTTTACTATTTGTTTGTCCTAGCTTTAGTGCTAGTGTATTTTGTTTGCCTTTTCTTAGCTCCAGTATTTTTGTTCTCTAGCACCGTTTGTTAAATAAATCATTAGTTCATACCATTTGTTGTGTTCAATTTTCAACGCATCCACGAGGGAATCGAACCGGGCATCACAATGCCAAACAGGCGTAACAAATTTGTTAGATAAAAAGCAGTTAAAAAGTTAAAAACACTTAAAAAATGTAAAAGTTAAAAACTGTTTAAAGTTTCATGCTATTTTAGTTAAGTACAACTTGTCCAGGGTGTGGCCTGCCTTCTGACTGAGTGCTCCAGTCCCCCACGTCCCTAAGACGGACAGACAGTAAAAAATGGATGGAAGGAAGTATAGCACTTTCATTTACTTTTTAATTTAGAGTGATTTTTATTTCAAACAACATGTGAATACATATGTCTGGCAAAAAACTTTGTAAAACAATTATCTTAAAAAACTATTTTAAAAAGAATAAAGAAACAACGGTATTTTTATTAGCATTTAAGTGTGACATTTAATTTCTCCAATGAGTGGACAATGTCAAAGCATTAATAATAGCCCTAAAAACAGTTATAGAGAAAAAAAAAATCCACTACAATGTTTCTAATGCGTGCTTTTGTTTGCTTTGCCACACTTTAATCCCGACTGGAATGTCGGACAGCCCAAAGCAACAGAACAGCAGGTGAAACGGAACTCTCTGAAGTATTTAGCAACGCCTTTTTTTTTTAATACTTATAATTTACACTTCACACAAACATTATTGTCATGTTTCCCCACCTCTATAACTCTCTGGTAATGCTTTTTTTTTTACATTTGCTTACACGCAATTTTACTATCGGTGTGTCTTTTTTCAACAGATATACACACTTTTGTAAAACACAACATTCAAATTTCTTAATTCCTACATCATTTGCAAAATGTCACACTTCGGTCAAAAGTATATGCCCATTCATCAAAATAAAGCAATAATTTGTAAAAATTTGGTTTTATTGTCATCTCACTCACTCAAACTTCAAATGATAAGACACATTTGGAGTGACTTACCCAGAACAGTGATATATACAAAACACATTTGTAAAAAAAAACTATTTTACTATAAGACATCACGTGTTTGGGGTATTTTGCACGACCTTTATAGCATATGTGATGAATGATTACTGTAACTTGACAAAATAAATTGGCAAATCCATAGCAATCGTCATTGTTTACTTTGAAGTGGGCCTGTACGTAAGAACCTAAAGAGAAAGTAAAAATATCCTCTAATCTTTTTAAAACTGCTTAACAATGATACTGTAAACTGCAAATATTTATTTTTTACCACAGTCAGGTTGTCATGAGGGCAGTTCTCCTCCCTTTTTTTTTTCCTCTTTTCTGCAAATCTCTCCCTGGTCGTCAGTTGCAGGTGTGCTGCCAGCCATCCAAACCCACCTGCACCTAATCAACGACCTGAATTAAACCATGGATCTCCACCCAGCCAGTGCCAGTTCGTCTGTTGCCTGTGGTAAACTCTAACCTGAACACTATCATTCTGACCTTTGCCCTGAAACCTTTTTTGAACCCTGTTTTTGTATTTCCTCAGATGCTGAACAGACTTTTTGACACCGTCTTCCTGGAGCTGACTTTTGTTACTCTTAAATGATTTTCTCCAGTGATTTTTTGTTATTAAACAGACTTTTTACTGATCCGCAATTGGATTCATTTTTTGAAACCTTAACACAGGTAAAGTAACACATCACAGTAGTCCACAATGACATGCAGTACAAATTAAAATGTGAGACAAATAAAAAGGTTTGAAAACAAATCTGGAGCTAAATAAAAATGACAGCATAGATCAGGGGTAGGGAACCTATGGCTCGCGAGCCAGATGTGGCTCTTTTGATGACTGCATCTGGCTTTCAGATAAATCCTAGCTGACATTGCTTAACACTATGAGTAATGAATAATTCCACTTGTAATCACAGTGTTGAACATAACGTTAAAAATATAAAACATTCTCATGCATTTTTAATCCATCCATCCGTTTACTACCGCACCTGTTCAAAAACTTGCGTTAATGGTAAGAAGTTATTTATTTATTATTGGGTACTGTGGGGCTTGCCCTCCTGGGGGTTCTCCAGACCACCAAGCACCGACATGAGACCCTGTATCAGGGTTACAATTATGTTTTATTTTTCAGTAAGTCTCTCAGTTGCTTTCCAGCAATTGTCTTTTTCTCTTTCATTCTTGCTCGCACTCTGGCTCCAGCCCCAACCCTGTCTCTACTCCTGGCTGCTGCTTATGAACAGAGCGGCAGGTGATTAGATAACAAGGCCCAGGTGGGCCATCTATGCACCTGTCGCTGATTTCGAGGCCGATCCTGGCAACACCCCGCTTCGCTGCAGGCCCGCAGGCCACGCCCCCTCCACAGTTGGCTTCAGAATAACAATGTTATTACAAAGAATAAGAGACCTATTATACTCTACAAATGTTGGTCTTACTTAAAAATGCACGTGTTTAGTTGTGTTCAATGTGCAAGATGGGAAGGTGTGTTTGTAAAGCATCCATCCATCCATTTTCTTCCGCTTATTCCCTTTGGGGTCGCGGAGGGCGCTGGTGTCTATCTCAGCTACAATCGGGCGGAAGGCGGAGTACACCCTGGACAGGGCCAACATTCGTGTGTAATATTTCACAAAAACTGTGAAGCAGAGTCTATGTCTAATATTAGGCAAATGTGCACAGTGTTTTTTTTTTACTCTGTGTGGACTTTTGTTAACTGTGTGAAAAAGTACAATTTTGTGTGTAAGCAATTGGAAAAAAACTGTAAGAATATAAATATACAATCATAAATATTTTTCCCATGAGTAACATGCTTAGCATTAGCAGATTTCTAAAGATTAGAGATTTTTCAATTACAGTAAGAAGGTTACAGTTCCTATTTACTGTAATGCTGCATATTTTATGCGAACAGATATTCTTGATTATTCCTACTTCTTTAGGTCTGCCTCCATTGAATCACGCACAAATGTCAAGGAGCTCTGCTTGTGGTAACTATTGAAAAGATCACACAAGCATGAGTTCCCCCTCAAAAAAAAAAAAAAAAAGGGGTGCGTAACAGCAGGCGGTCAGCCATGTGACTTAAGAAGCCCACTGCAGCCACAACACTGAGGCTTGGCAAGCGTCCATGCTGGGTCAACTCAGCAGGACCACCAGAGCCGATGACAAGGACTGTCCAGTTAAAGAGTTGGTAATCCTCAAGGAAGAACAAGAGCAATATGGCAGCAACAAGCAGGAGGACAAAAAAAATGGCCAATATTCTATACGAGCAGAGGTGCTCTGCAGGGATAGAAAAAATGTAATGTTTGATAAATATATACAGTTTCCGTTTGAAAACAGAACCATCATTTATTTAAACATTTTTTAACCTTGCATGACGCACGATGTTTATTGTCTACAATGGTGGCTGCATGCAATTTTCCTGGACTTATACAGATTCCAAATACACAACAACAGGTATCAATAGGCAAAAAAAGTTGGGTTTGCATAAAATGGCAAAACAAAACGCCAGATAATGTACCTCCTATGAGGTGTCATTTTACCCGTCCGTTGAAGCACACTACGTCTGATTATGGTCGCCGTAATGCTCACACTTTTCATCGAGCTTCCATCAAGATTTTTTCAGCGCTTTATGTAATGTTTTATAGTCTCAATAAAACTTCAAAGGTTTTACCCTTACTTGATTATTCGTCATTTATTGAAGAGGTGTCAACGGTACAGTCAACACGAATATCTTATGTGTGACTGCCATCTACTGGTCACACTTATCATTACACCATGTACCACATCAAATCGGTCCGAGGTCAGTAAATACAAACAGGATTAATAAATATACCGGACTAATTTACGTGACTTCACTTCGACTGTGTCTTATCCCCGTTATCATTTGTTGTAGTTTTAGCGCTACTGACGGAGTCTACTGCAGCCAGTAGAATCTATTTGCTGAGTCTACTGACAGCTCAACTTAGTACTGTACGCTACTTTGTCTTAAAAATAGCTATAGCTGAGGATGAATGCCCCACGACAAAAGATATATATAAAAAAAAAAAGGATCTTATTGACTATGAGGTGGACTACAATGGCGGATGCGTGAACATTTTGGGGACTTATGCCGATTCCAAATACACAACAGCAGCTATCAATAGGTAAGAAAAGTTGTTTTTTTATAAAATGGCAAAAAAAAACGCAAGATAATTTGCCTCCTGTTAGGTGTCATTCTACTCGTATGTTGAAGCACAGTACGTCTGATTATGGTCGCTGTAATGCTCAGACAATCCATCAAGCTTCCATCAAGATTTTTCTGTGTATAATGTTTTATATTCTCAATGAAACTTCAAAGGTTTTACCCTTGCTTGATTACCGGTACTTGCTAGCGTAGTTTATTGAAGAGGTGTCTACCTACAGTCAACACGTATGTCTTATGTGTGACTGCCATCTACTGGTCACACTTATCAAAAAACCATGTACCACATCAAATTGGTCCGAGATCAGTAAATACAAACATGATTAATACATATACCGGACTTATTTACGTGACTTCACTTCAACTGCCTCTTCTCCCCGTTATCATTTGTTGTAGTTTTAGCGCTACTGACGGAGTCTACTGCAGCCAGTAGACTCTATTTACTGAGTCTACGGACAGATTAACTTAGTACTGTATGCTACTTTGTCTTAAAAATAGCAATAGCTGAGGATGAATGCCCCACGACAAAAGATATGGAAAAAAAAAGGATCTTATTGACTATGAGGTGGACTACAATGGCGGATGCGTGCAAATTTTTGGGACTTATGCCGATTCCAAATGCACAACAGCAGCTATCAATAGGTAAGAAAAGTTGGTTTTACATAAAATGGCAAAACAAAACGCAAGATAATTTGCCTCTTATTAGGTGTCATTTTACCCGTATTTTGAAGCACAGTACGTCCGATTATGGTCGCTGTAATGCTCAGACAATCCATCAAGCTTCCATCAAGATTTGTCTGTGTATAATGTTTTATATTCTCAATGAAACTTCTAAGGTTTTAGCCTTGGTTGATTACCGGTACTTGCTAAAGTCGTTTATTGAAGAAGTGTCCACCTACAGTCAACACGTATGTCTTATGTGTGACTGTCATCTGCTGGTCACACTTATCATTACACCATGTACCACATCAAATTGGTCCAAGCTCAGTAAATATACACAGGATTAATACATATACAAGGCACACCGGGTAATATTGTGAACTTCAATTTTTTTTAAGAAATGAAAGGAGCCTTAGCCGACAAATAAGGGTATATTGTGTGTCTATGTCCTGGCCATGACGTTAAAGTGCATCCTCCAGTCGAGACTCCTCAATAGGCTCTTGGGGAACTAGGAGGTTAACCCCTTTACTACTGTTACCCCAGGTGGCCCTAGCCAGGGATACGATGAAGACCTCATTGGCGGAGCAGGCGGAAGATGGTAGATTTGAGAACTACCACAACGGCTGCAATGGCGGCAGAAGGCTGCAGCAAAAAAGGGTCACCAGTCGTCTTGGACTCCATGCCACTGGACCCTGAGCCTATTCTGTCAAGGATCGTGTGGTGACTGTCTGTGCACCAGACTCCCCACGTTGAACTAAGTCAGGCACAGGTATCTTCCATAAAGGGATACACCCCTACCAGGAGGATCGTCATACTCGTTCGAGTGACCGCCGATGATGATTGTGTGTCTATTTATGTATTTACTTATTAACTTCTTTATTTAAGAAAAACAACTTGAATAAAAGATTCCAAAGAGTGTACAAGCATGTTTTGAGCACATTCAACAATACCATGATGATTTTGGTCACAATAACCATGACAGAAATGTTCCACATTGTTCTATCCCTATTAGATAGTGACAGAGTCTGGAGTGATATGAAAATACCACAAAAAATCTTGTCATTTTTTGCGGGCCAAATAGATTATATTCCTTTGTATTTGTTGCAGCCAAGTAGTTCAATCAATGATGTTACAGTTTTATCAAGACACAATGACCAGTTATAAACAATTGAAAAGATTTTATGTTGCCCATCCCCGTTTAGCTCATCACTTAAAGGGGAACATTATCACGATTTCAAAAGGGTTAAAAACAATAAAAATCAGTTCCCAGTGGCTTGTTTTATTTTTCGAAGTTTTTTTCAAAATTTTACACCTCCCGGAATATCCCTAAAAAAAGCTTTAAAGTTTTTGATTTTCGCAATTTGCGATGCGACTGTCCATTTCCCTGTCACGTCATACAGGGCTGCCAAAACACAAACAACATGGCGGTTACCACAGCAAGATATAGCGACATTAGCTCGGATTCAGACTCGGATTTCAGCGGTTTAAGCGTTTCAACAGATTACGCATGTATTGAAACAGATGGTCGGAGTATGGAGGCATATAGCGAAAACGAAATTGAAGCTATTGAGCGAATAGCTATTGACGCTATTCGGCCATAGCATGGGTGTAGCTAATGAAGTGGCCCATAGCATGGTTGCCTTATTAGCATCGCCGGTAAAATGTGCAGATCAAATGATCAGGACTTTCGCAACTTGTGACACTGGAGCAACTTAAATCCGTCGATTGGTAAGTGTTTGTTTCGCATTAAATGTGGGTATCTAGTTTCAAATGTACATACAGCTAGTGTAAATAGCATGTTAGCATCGATTAGCGTAGCATGTTAGCATCGATTATCTGGCAGACATGCTGTGACCAAATATGTCTGATTAGCACATTAGTCAACAACATCAACAAAACTCACCTTTGTGATTTCGTTGACTTAATCGTTGCAAATGCATCTGCAGGTTATCCATACATCTCTGTGCCATGTCTGTCTCAGCATCGCCGGTAAAATGTGCAGACACTCTGGCAAATTCAATGGGGTTCTGGCGGAAGATTTCTTGCCAGTGGTGCAACTTGAATCCCTCCCTGAGGCATGATGTCTCCAAGGTTAAAAAAAATAGTCGAAAAAACGGAAAATAACAGAGCTGAGACCCGGTGTTTGTAATGTGAAAATGAAAATGGCGGGTGTATTACCTCGGTGATGTCACGTTCTGACGTCATCGCTAAAAGACCGATAAACAGAAAGGCGTTTAATTCGCCAAAATTCACCCATTTAGAGTTCGGAAATCGGTAAAAAAAATACATGGTCTTTTTTCTGCACCATCAAGGTATATATTGACGCTTGCATAGGTTTGGTGATAATGTTCCCCTTTAAGACCTCACAAGAGACAAAAGACCTCAAGGCGTTGACTCTGTCATGTGAACACAGTTCATTCTGTCCTGCTTATCTTGTGACTTCTCAATTTCGAGTTGTACATGTTCTCCGGCGCCTTTTTATTGGGATAAATTGTCACAAAATGCAATGGCGAGATGAAGAACACGTTGGGAGTGTGCAAGTGTGTCGAGGACACACACATCCAAGGAAGTAGCCATAGGCATCAGCACTCACCACATCTGTTTATCTGGAGGGCTTAGGCCACTTTGGGGACTCCCCTTAAGTCTCACTTATCTCATTAGACCCTTAAAACTGATGAATATGAATGCAAGCAGAAGCCAGCTCCAGGCATTTTTAAGAAAGGAGGGAAGAAGTTAAAAAGAACGATGGGGAGGGATTTCAGAGGAAGGTTTTTTTTTACTGTGTCTCAGGACAATGAGCTGATGGCTTTTTAAGCTTCTCAGTGGCTCTAGGTTAATACCCCGGGCTGCAGTCATGGGATAGGGCACAGTTCAAAGGCTGCTGCACTCTCCAGCTCCATGCTCACTGATTCACAGCAAGAAAATAAACAAGCTGCAAGAAAAACAAAGAGACCGTCTCATGCAACTTGAACACATCGCTGAAGAAATAATGAAGTGCGCCTCGCGAGCCGGAGCACCCTGCCCGTGTGTGTGTGTTTGTTGCTTTGTGTTCATTGGGCTGTCATATTTGGTTATGCAGGGGTGATGTTTAGAAACAAGCCCGACCAGCCATAGCAGGACTCAAGATGAGAGGAGAGGGTGGAAATGGGATTCATCACACATTGTCGAGATCAGTAATTTTTGTGCGGGAATACCAGCCGCTTCACCTAAACAATTACTGACGAGCGCACATATCACAGACACGTACTCCTTCACAGAAAAACTATCAAGACACCTTGGAATGAGTAGGAGGTGGTGTAAACACCTTGGGTCAAAAATTGTGCTGCTATGGAAATTATTTGATATGTTTCTACTATTTTATTAAAGCCGACCTACACTCATATAATCACACATTGAATTTAGTAGGCTATTGTACAAAAATTGTAATAGATAATAAAAGCTAATTACACGAGCATCAATTCAGTAACATGTTGCACAAAAAGTAAAGAGGATGTTATGATCCGATGTCTGGATCATACCCATATTCTTGTTTTTGTTCCATTTTGGTATCACTCTGTTGTTTGACATCCTTATTTCCTGTTTGCTTTGTCACCATGGTTGTTTATTAGTTCACGTGCCCTTTGCTTTCTACGCACACCTGTTCCTCGTTATCACCTCCCTTATTTAAGCTCGCCCCTTTTCGTCATTCATTGTCGGACTTTAGTTTGCTTTCACTCAACTGCTGATGACTTGTTTTTTCATGCTCTTTCTCGCTAGCTTCCATGCTAAGCTTTATTTTATTCCTGGCTTTCATGCTAGTTGTTTTGTTTTTCTCTTTTTGTGCCTTCGTGCTAAGTATAGTGTTTCTATTCATATTCCTAGCCTCCATGCTAGCGCCATTTGTTTACCTTTCTGTTATCACCAGTGTTTTTGTTCCTTAGCCTCTTATTTGTTAAATAAATACTTTATATCTTACCTCAAGCTGTGTTCTTGCCCGACGCATCCTCGGAAGAACAAATCCGGCATCATTATGCCACACAAGCCTCACAGAGGTCCTATTATGCAAAACCAACTTTTCTTACCTATAGGGTTGTACTAGGGTTGTACGGAATACCAGTATTAATATAGTACAGCGATACTAATGAAACATATTCGGTACTATACCGCCTCTGAAAAGTACCGGTCCACCACCCCGTCGTGGTCACGTCGTGTAACTGCTGGTTTACGAGCAGACGAGCATGTTCGGTAGCACACAATCACAGAATACTTACAAACAGACACAGAGTGTAGACAGTGAAAGGGAGAACGGACGTATTTTGGCTTAAAAACTAAAGGTAAAGTTATAACACGGAAACGTCCGCAGGAAGAGGTTCTTTAAGACAAGGCTAGCTAGCTAGCGGCTAAAGCCCAGCCACAGTCGGCAGTGTTTTAGCCACTTCAAAATCAATAATCATCGCCTCCATGGCGACAAATAAAGTACGTTTCTTACAAGTGTCATCCCTGCATGACAAGAATAGCTGAACATGCTTCACTGCACACCGTAGATCACCGGCATCAAAATGCCATTGGTGGATCTAGACCTAACATCCACTGTAATGATACCAAGTACAGGAACGTATTTCGTCGGTACTACTATGATTACGTCGATATTTTTTGGCATCACAACATCTTCTTTCGTTTTTTTAAGTTTATATTATGTTTATGAACTCAGGAAATATGCCCCTGGACACATGAGGACTTTAAATATGACCAATGTATGATCCTGTGACGACTTGGTATCGGATTGATACCCAAATTTGGGGTATCATCCAAAACTAATGTAAAGCATCCAAATAACAGAAAAACAAGTGATAATTACATTTTAACAGAAGGGTAGATAAAACATCTTAAAAGAGAAAATAAGCAGATATTAACAGTGAATGAACAAGTAGATTATTAATTCAGTTTCTACCACTTGTCCTTAATAATTTTGACAAAATAATAGAATAGAAAATGACAATTTGTTACTGCATATGTCAGCAGACTAAATTAGGAGCCTGTGATTGCATACTTACTAATAAAAGACAAGATGTCTTGTATGTTCACTATTTTATTTAAGGACAAACGTCCAATAAGAAACATATGTTTAATGTACCATTAGAGTTTTTGTTCAAATAAAACCAATAATGCAATTTTTTGTGTTCCTCTTATTTAGAAAAGTATCGAAAAGTACCGAAAAGTATCGAAATAATTTTGGTATCGGGACAACACTAACGTGTACCTGCTTTTGTGTATTTAGGATCTGCATAAATCCCGAAAATGTTTCATCAAACCATGGCAGCATAGCGGAGGTACTTTTAAAATAATATTGCCTTCCTTCATACTTCCCCAAAAATATCTGTTTGAAATGTGACCCATTTGTGACGTTTTTACTATTGGTGACTTTAAGAGGCTTTCTCCATAAGTGGTTAAGTTTTCCCAGCAGAGCTCTGTGCGAGTCCGCCATTGATGACTGATGTTGCAGTCGCTAAGTTCCTTCTTTTTCTCTTTCTGCTTGTTGTGGGGCAGACTGGCTAGTACATGAACATGCATGCTCCATTTGTAAACGAGGAAAAGAAAAGTAATTAAATAAGATCGCTCACAAAACGGCGCATCCTGAAGAGACGGTCAGAAAGTGTTTTGAAAATGGACTGTAAAACATAATCTATGCAAAATGTTGACCAAAGAACCACCATTACATGTTATATAGACCACAAGGAAGTGTTTTAAATGTCGAGACATAATCATAATGACACCCCTTCTAGATATGATGAATAAATAAAAACGTTAAAATGTTACACCATTCTCTAGCCGCATGATGTCACGCCTGTAGATTGTGTTTAGTTTTTTGCCATGTTTGGTCATGTTATGTTTAGTTTTTTGGACATTTAGTTCTGTCTTTGCACTTTTTAGTTTGTTTTCGTCTCCATGCCAACCCGTTAGTTTCACCTGGTCTCCTAGTCACGTCCCTGTCCTCAGCCTCACACCTGTTTGTCACTAATAATCATAGCTGCTATTTAAGCCATTCTTTTTCTGTCCTCGTCCTGGCATCGTCACCTAAGCTGCACCTCCTTCATGTCCTCGAAAACCATGCTATCCATGCCCCTTGTTTCGGTCCAAGTAAGTTTTGTATTTATGCCACAGTGCAAGTTTTGTTTTCTTTTCTTTAGTCTTGCCTTTGTGCTAGTTTTGTTTTGATTAGTCTAGTTTATTTTCCGCCATCGAGCGCGGCCTTGGTCTGCCTTGTTGTAGTTTGTTTGTTTATTAAATAAATTAAACATGTACTCACGTCCACGCCTTGCTCATTCCAAACATTCTCTGCATTGAAGAAACAACTCTAATCCAAGTCCTAGTTTGACACATGAAGGTCACTGTAAAATACGTAACCGTACAGTTATGTACAATGTTACACAAAAAAAGTTAAGAATTTGGTAAGATTTTATACAAAAAGTTGAGATATGATGGATAGAATATTGGATCCAAAGTTGAAACATAACACTATTTCTACCAACACTACAAATGGCCATCACTCCAAAACATGTAATTGTACAATAATTTAGGAGAGCGTTACACAAAGAATGTTAAGAATTTCACAAGTGTGTGTACAAAAAAATTAGGACTGTGGCAATCAATGACAACTGCGGAACAAATGCAAGAAAACGAGCTTTTTGAGTGAAAGAGAGGACATACTCCTCTAGCGTCATAGTCATTAAAAAAAAAACACATTGTTCTGTAAACTAATAAAAAAAATGTCTTTTTTACAGATGCACAGCTGCAATTTCCGAGCACTTAAAAAGGCAAAATCAAAGTCACTTTCACAATCACAGCAGCATAGAACAGGCCTGTGACGCACGTGCCTGTCCATGCCAGAGGTCTTTGTGTATGAGCAAAATGAAACATTAGGATTAGTATTATTAACATTAACAAACATCCGCTTTATTTCACTTCACCTGCTTCAGAAGACCACAATGAAAATATATATGTAATGGACAATATACGAGAGAGACACATTTGTCCCACTGATAAAATATCCTGTAGAGGGCAAAATGATTTGATTTTGCTTTTATTTTGAAAGCGCAACACTGGTCGCTCCTTCCCTCACCTGCTGTGACAGGGGGAGCGATGCAGCAGGCGATCTGTAAAACGATGAGGAACGTTGCCATAACTTGTTTCTAATGTCGTGCTGTTTGTTGTTTCTGAGATGGTCACTCATCCATTATTTAATTCCTAACTTTGTCAGTGTTCCAACAACATCAACAGGAGCTAAAATGTTCATCTCATTAAATTGAACGCTGGCTGTGAAGTGACAGCTTGCCGAGTTGCCAGTGATGCACAAAGCTTGTGTATTCCATGTGCGAGGAATCACTCTCATTTATTTGTGTTGGCCAAACTGTTGCACTGACACACATGGTGTTATTGGAGAAGAACAACGCTCGTTTTATTAGGATTGATCTTCATTGGTAAAACTAATTTGTGTTTTAAATTAATATTAAAAAGTAAATGTTGGATGTGGTATACTTGTTTTTCTACCTTCAAGGTACTCAAACGCTTTGACACTATTTCCACATTCACTCATTCACACACAAACATTTACAAAGTCATGGCGGGAGCTGCCATGCAAGGCATCATGTAATAAGAAAGAGTGGACACGTTGATACTAACACTGTGTTCCCAAACACTGTGGTTAGAGTGTCTGCCCTGAGATCGGTAGGTCATGAGTTCAAACCCCGGCCGAGTCATACCAAAGACTATAAAAATGGGAACCATTACCTCCCTGCTTGGCACTCAGTATCAAGGGTTGGAATTGTGGGTTGAATCACCAAAAATTATTCCCTGGCGTGGCCACCCCTGCTGCTCACTGCTCCCCTCACCTCCCAGGGGGTGAACAAGGGGATGGGTCAAATGCAAAGGACAAATTTCACCACACCTAATGTGTGTGTGACAATCATTGATACTTTAA
>NC_084611.1:27647822-27705322 GCF_033978795.1 Nerophis ophidion | reverse complement strand
GAAAGGGCTTTTAAAACTGGGAAAACCGAGCCTGTGTTCTGGGTAGTGTATAGACCAGACCTGGGCAAATTAAGGCCCGGGGCCCACATGCGGCCCGTTGAGCTTTTCAATCTGGCCCGCCAGACATTCCCAAATAATTTTTTTAGATCTTTAAGATGGAAAGTGTAGCTGCGATTATGATGTGCAGTGATGTTTTCTAATGACCGTAACTCTTGAAATATACAACGTATTTCAATGGTTGGAATCTGCGCTTATGGATGATACACCAGTTACTATGGCAATCTAATTAGTTACGATGGTAAGCTAATTAGTTACTATGGTCATCTAATTAGATACTATGGTAATGTAAGTCACAGCAGCTCAGACTAGGCACCCACAGCAGTGTGGGTGGGGAGCGTTTCCACAGACGCGGAAGGAGATTTTCACAACAAAGTCCTAAAGCTTAGTGATGTATTTGATATATCAAATTGTAGGTGGGTTTATTTTGTAGCCTTTGTGTTCATATTTCACAGTTTATTGCATTTTTGTTGCGTTTCACTTGATTGTAAAATGTGTCGATCGAAAGGGGGTGTGACCTTCATATTTTGTCTATATTCAGTGTTTTATCCTTCATAGAAAAAATTTAAATTCCATTATGTTTTTTAAGGCGGTCTGTCATAACGTTTTTAGCATTCAATCAGACATAATTGTGAGGTTTTGTATTAGTGTTCATTAAAAAAATGTTTCTAAATGCCTGGTATAGACACTCAGAAGACATTATATTAAATACACCTGCATGTTCAAATAAACTCTAATACAAGAATGTGGGGAAATTCACTATTTATAAAATGTTGCCTATTGTTTACAATCATCATGGAAGACATAACAACAGATGTGTTCTTATACGTTGTGTCCTTGAGCAAGACACTTCACCCTTGCTCCTGATGGGTGCTGGTTAGCACCTTGCATGGCAGCTCCCTCCATCAGTGTGTGAATGTGTGTGTGAATGGGTAAATGTGGAAATAGTGTCAAAGCGCTTTGAGTACCTTGAAGGTAGAAAAGCGCTATACAAGTACAACCCATTTATCATTTATTTATATTGGCATTTTAAATATTCCATACATGTGATCAAAACGTCTGCTTACAATCGACCCTAAGAGAGCTGCGCAATTCCGCCTACAAAGCCCTTTAAAAAATCCAAACACCTCTATTAGGGTTTTTTTTAATGTTTTTATTTTCTTCATTAATCAATTCAACAAAATATTACACAATAATACAACAATAATACAATTTCTAATCCCGGCCCAGTAACATTCAGAATAGCAATCGACAGAGCAATTGAGAGGACACCCAAACATGACACAAAACAATCCTAAAGTAGTCAAACAAAAATGAATTATATCAACAACAGCATCAACATTAACAACAATTCTAACACAGCAGTGATTAGAAATCCCTCACTGACATTATCATTGCAGCCATTTATAAAAAAAATAAAAACATTTAATCATTAGGGTTTTATATACACATTGTAAGTATATATGTAATGTAGTAACAAGCACATTTATAATAAAACAATTTTGAGAAATATGAGGCACATCGATTTAAAAAACACATCACGTTTGCATTTTTTCTTCTTTGTCACTGATTATTACTCATTGCAGACTCTATGAGAGCCAAAACATATAATAAATGGGCGAAACAGTGGAGCTCCCATTGGCTTTTAATTAGTCAATTCAATATTTAGAATGCAAAAAAAAAGAATGTATCCATTGTTATGTCTTCCATAATGATTGTGAACAATAAGCAAAATTCCCTGAGACCAATTATGCAAAACCAACTTTTCTTACCCATTGGTACCTGCTTTTGTATATTAGGGATCAGCATTGTCCCCCCCAAAATGTTATTAACCCATGGGGGTATAGCGGAGAGATTTATAAAACATCCTACCTTCCTATACTTCTTTCAAAACAACCAATTTTGACAGTTTTCCCATTGGTGATTCCAGCGTATATCTCCAAACATGTTAGAGATTTATCCAAAGAGATTTGCGTGAGTCCGCCATTGTAGTCAATAAGCTACCATTTTTTCTCTATGCTCTTCTTGTGGGGCAGACTGGCTCGTACATGCACATGCATCCTCTGCTGTTGCCATTGTCTAATACAAATCAGCATATAGTTTGAACTTACAGACTCAATATGGGAGTGCTGAAAACTACAACATGGCTGACGGAGAGAATACGCAGTCAAAGTGGAGGCAAGTTAACAGCGTTAAGGCTCTTAACAGCAGAGGTCCCTTAACTACGGCCCGCGGGCCGGATACGGCCACCCAGCATCCAAAATCCGGCCCGCGGGAAGTCCCAAGTTAAAAAAAAAAAAGTTTCGTTTTTAAAAATGTTTTTTTTTTTAATCTGTCCTTTGTAGTCCATTTTTCTACCATCTTCTAGCCACTCAGGCAAATCATTTTGTCTAAAAATGCATTTTACCATTGATAATGTGACATGTGCACTCTTTAAGTCAATTAGTACGCGAGGAATACATATGTATGTGTATATATATATATATATATATATATATATATATGAATATATAAATATGTATATATATATATATATATATATATATATACACACACATATATAATATACACACATATATACATACACATATATATATATATATATATATATATATACACACACACACACATATAAATGTGTATATATATGTATATATACACACACACGAATACATGTATATATACATATATATTTAGGTGTGTATATATATATATATATATATATATATATATTAATATTTATATACACATGTATAATATACACACATATACATATAAACACATACATATACATATATATATATATATAAATATATACACATATATATATACATAAATATATATATATATATATATATATATATATATATATATATATATATACATAAACACACATATATATATATAAACATACATATAGCCCGTTATATATATATTCATATATATATATATATATATATATATATATTATATATATATATATATATATATATATATATAAAGTTTGGTGACCCCTGCTTAACAGCATTGTTGTGTCATTCTTAGTGCTAAAACCTCAGAGGAATTCTTACAGAAGGTAACCCACAAAAGTTCATGATAAATGACAAGCATTATTGCATCTTATCGTTTTAGTAATACTGCCTTTACGTGAGCAGGATTACACATCCCAGACGAGCGCCTGACCAGTAGCGTTTCTTCAGTGTGCAGTGAAGCAGTTCCACGAGGGCCACGGCCAAAAAGTCCTCGCTCTCCTCTGCTGCCACACACCCGAAAAGCAGCTGCTCAGCCGAGCATGTTGGCCGCTGTCTGCCTGCTTGCCTAATTCTCTTGTTTAATAGCCAAAAGCAACCTAATATAAAGTGCGTTCAATGCAGAGAAAACACAACATGGCACCTAAACCTCAACCAGAATAGTATTTCTCATTTACATAATTACTCCGTACAAACACTGCTTTTTGTTTTTACACTTCTGCCCGTCTCGCTCACCGTGTCGCCTCCACTATTGGATCTCGCAGCTCAACGCATTCGCTTAGTGGCTGCCTGTCCTGCAGCCTACAGAAAAAAGTGACTAGGCAGGGGGTCATTAGCGAGAAGTAGTCAGTCTTCAGGCGGCGAGCACATTGTAGTTGAAAAAAATGGCTCCCAGCAAAGCGCAGGAGAGATAAAGTTATGGTCAGAATTTCACTCACTTAAGCCATAATAGCCAAAGGCAACTTCTTTTTAGGATCTGAATCATAAACCCTTTTATAGATTCAAGTATCCGCGGCCCACCGGTGTGTGACAGGTAACAAGAAGTCCAAAGGAGAGAGTTGACTTGTCTCTTTTATCTGCACTATGCATGACCTCTTGAATCACTCGCACAAGCAAAACATGAAAAGCATGCAGAAACAAAACTAAACAAAAATAACGGCATTAACATTCATAACCAAAGCTTGGAATGTAAAGTTTACTGCTAAAAAAAAGATGGTGGCTTGGTTGTAGACGACAACAATTGAGGTCATGCAGTGTGTTTAACAATATATTATGCACAAGTGTAAAACATCTAAGTTTACAGTATTGGTGTCAAATGTGCGGCCAGAGTGCCGGATCAGGCCCGCGAACAAGTTTTATCCGGCCCACGGAATGGGTTTGTTAAGTATAAAAATGAGCCGAAATTTTTGAACGAAAAAACTGCTGTTCTAAATGTGCCCACTAGATGTCGCAATAGCGATTCTTTGTATCTTTGTAGATTATTGTACTTATGTAATAAATAATAAACCACATGTGCATGTTAATTATTTATGTAAACTACATGAATAACATTTTAATTTGATTTGGATATTTTTTTATTCTTGATAGATTGAAAATGAACACCAATGAGTTGACTGATGAACATTATCACATCATTTATTCAGAAAGTATAAATAATGACAAATAAAAGAATACTATTAACCGCAACATGAAAGTGTAAACAAAACAAAAAAAACAACATCATGAATTGAAGATTTTCAGAATGTCCTTGTTCTATTTTTAAACAAAGAAAACAATCTGAAGTTGGCTTTATATTTAAGTTATCGTGCCGTGATTTTACCAGTCTGGCTTTACAGCAATCAGAAATGTTCACTAAATGACTTAAATTTTTGGTTGGAGATAAAAAAAAAAATAATAATAATTCAATCTTTGTGCCAAAACTCATGTACATGTTTTCTTGCCCTTGGCTTTGTCTTTAACACACATTTCCACCACATGGTGCACAATTAAAGTCTGTGCACCTGGTTGTTTGGAATTATGAGTCAATACATTGCTGAAAATAACATTATTGGGAAAAATTTAAGACCAATTTTTAACTATTCTTTTTAAAAGTATATGCTTTTATTTTTTACAGCAAAATTCTTCCGTCTATTGTAGGTCAACCTGGGCGTACCTGACACATAAATAAAGTGTTCACTGGTTCTTGCGGAGAAACACATTTTAAGACCAATCAGTTCCACATATATCAATCGTTACTACCCTCGCTATTTAAAAACATTGGAAAAATTTTGAATATAAGAATGTTGACATATTTTACATACTGTGATGTAAGGTTTACAAACTTCAAGTTTAAGACACAAAAAATGGCAATTCCATGGCAAATATTTTTGTAGAATATTTTAAATCCTTTTGCATGCATATTTTGTTACCTTCACCACATTGATTTACACAGTTTTTTAAAATGAACGCATCACAGAAAAATGACATTTCCTTAAAATAAAATGAGAAACACAAAATATAAACACGTTCTGCATAAAACTGTGACTTGTGTTGTCCGCATTTTAAAAAATTGGACACGGAAAACTAAAAATGCAAAATATGAGAATGTAACACAAATCTTTACCTTTTATTGACATATTTTACATGCTGTTATGTGAGGATTACTAACTTCAAATTTTAGACCGAAAAAAAAATGGCGATTCCATGGCAAATATTTTCGTATATTTTTTTAAATCCCTTGACATGCATATTTTGCCACCTTCACCACACTGATTTACACAGTTTTTTACAATGAACGCATCACAGAAAAATGCCATTATTTCCTTAAAATAAAATGAGAAACACAAAATATGAACACGTTCTGCATAAAACTGTGTTCTCCGCATTAAACAAAATGATTGTACTGGACACGGGAAACAAAAAATGTAGAATATAAGAATGTTACACAAATCTTTACCTTTTATTGACATATTTTACATGCTGTTATGTACTGTTTACTAACTTCAAATTCAAGACACAAAAAGATGGCGATTCCGTGGAAACTACTTTTGTAGAAATTTTAAAATCCTTTTGCATGCATATTTTGCCACCTTCACCACACTGATTTACACTGTTTTTTTACAATGAACGCATCACAGAAAAATGCCATTGTTTCCTTAAAATTTACATGAGAAAAACAAAATATGAACACGTTCTGCATAAAACTGTGTTCTCCGCATTAAACAAAATTATCGTATTGGACACGGGAAACTAAAAATGAAGAATATAAGAATGTAACACAAATCTTTACCTTTTATTGACATAGTTTACATGCTGTTATGTAAGGTTTACAAACTTAAAATTTAAGACACAAAACATGGCGATTCCATGGCAATTATTTTCGTATAATTTTTATAAATCCTTTTGCGTGCATATTTTGCCAACTTCACCACACTGATTTACACAGTTTTTTAAAAATGTCTTTATTTCCTTAAAAAAAATGACACAAAATATGATTAAAAAAAAAATTGCATACGGTTGCATGCTGTTATGTAAGGTTTACTAACTTTCGGATAATTTTTCAAATCCTTTTGCATGCATATTTTGCCACGTTCGCTACATTGATTTACACTGTTTTTTTACAATGAACGCATCACAGAAAAATGCCTGTGGAATCCTTACAATAAAGTAAAAAGGTTTTTTGAGAAACAAAAGATATGACGTGTGTTCTCCACATTAAAAAAAATTATCGTGCGTGCTGTTGGACACAGGGAAACTAACATAAGAGATTTATGCAAGCATTCATTCCTACACAGCGCTTAGGCGGCAACTTTTCCTGGCAAGTGTGCAATAAAACACGACATCATAACTCAGAAATCACCTTGAGTAATTCACGCTGGCTGCTGTAAATAAAAACCTTCAAGGAGTCTGAAACTTTTTTTTTTTGCTTCCTCGCCCGTGCCCTCTCAGAGTCGCCCTGACCTCTGAGAATTCACTATCAAGTGCAGAGAGGGACTCCCAAAATACCTAATATTATTCATTCGTATTCCAGTGCTGGACAAGGAGACACAGAGCGAGAAAAAAGGGGGCGACAGGGGAGGACGGCTTAGGAGGGACATGTCGGGAGAAGAAAGGGCACTAGTCTGTCCTCTCATTAGAATAAATACTCACGAGCGAAAAGCAGCCGGCTGCGTCGCAGAGGGCAGACACCGCCTGAGAGAAATGTCCCTTTATTTAGAAGACATTTCAAACTGAATGGACCCTGTCAGGACGTGCATTTCGGGTTCGTCTATCCGGCTCAGGAAACAGAAGCCACGCGGATTGAGGAATGGATTGATGAAGAAGTTGCTCTTGGTGAAACTGCGAGACAAAGACGGATTGAAGCCGGCTCGGAAACCCCCTTGCACATGACGCTCATAGGAATCTAAACTTGCGGACACTTTTAGAGTCTAGTTTTGGTATTTTAATGGTGTAAAGAAAATCTATTGGACGCATGTCTGAAAAGGAGTAGGAAGAGGTAGAGCTTATCTAATCCTACTCTACCTCCGTGTCTCAGCTGACTGATTTTGTCTTTTTCCACTTGGGAAAGAAAATAATAGGAAAGCGTGTTGGGTTTGATAGAGCTTATTCGGGACTGGAAAAATAATTTCAACAAATAAAGAGTCAAGTTGACAGGGTGACTGTATAATACACGTGAATTTATAACATTTGATCCCTTTATCCGGTTGTAAAAGTCTATAGAATCGGTGTATTGTCACATAAACTGTAAAAAAGCTGCTGCTGTGGTCGCATTGGGAGTATGAATGTGTACAAATTGCACGGATCTCTCTCTGGTGATGAAGTTGGAGCAAAATATGACACGCGAGAAACGGGATACGTTCATCTTGGGCACGATAAATCAGAAAGCAAAGAGATTTCGAGACAAACCAAACACATTCAGAGTGATTAATTCCCTCAAAGTAGTCGTTTCCCGGCCGGGAGAGACTGTGAGGTTTGGTCGGGCGGAAAAACGAATGGCTTTTTTTTTCTCGAACTCTGAAAATCATGTCAACTTTTTTGTTTGTTTTAAAAGTCACATGCCTCTTCATTTAGGACAACCTGCATCGTGACTGGACTTCAGTGACAATAAAGTACTTCACTAGCCCGATTCGACATGTCCGAAAAGGAGTGGGAATAAGCACAGCGTAGTCAATCCGACTCTTTCCACATGTGTAAGCTCCTGTATAGTTTATTTACCACCTGTGTTTAACATGGTAAATAATAAATACGTAGAAAATAAATATAATTAAATTAGCAGAATAGACGTTGACTGTTTGTGCACAAATGTTTGCCTATCAGACTGAGTTGGGTTGGGAGGAGTTATAAATACCTGCAGGGGACGAGAGTCAACAACCGTATTGTATAAGGACCGACTGGAATTGGCCACACAACAACTTCTAAAAAAAAAAAAAAACCTGTTTCCTTTCCTGAGGCTAGTCACCATCTCTCAAAAAGAAGCAAAACAAGAACCAAAATCGGGTCTTCCCTCCATTCTCTCAATGTTACTGCCTTTTACTTGAATTTATCAGCCGACAGTGGGGAAGCATGTCGGCACCATCTGGAAAAAATCAAGCTAACCCAGCGTCCAGTACAATCAAAAAAAAAAAAATAAATCTTGGTGTGAAGAAAGAAGGCGAAAACAAAATACAGTCAAGCGAAAGGATGTCTGTCAACGGCAGGGATCAAGGTTAAAAAATTACGTTGGGGAGGGAAAAGCTCAAAAAAATAAGTCGCTTCAGTCTTTAAGATATCAATCAGCGGGTCTACACTCACTGCTTGGGCAAATCTTGAAACTTTAAGTGGAGTTTACAGTAAATGGTCCATTGAAAAGTTGAGTGAAAATGGAATAGAGTACACTGCTCAGTTCATCCAAAGACAGGCAAATAAAAAAACGCCTGACAAAAAAAAGTTGTCATTGTATCTTACCAAAAAAAAAAAAAAATTAAAAATATGGAGTATTTTTTCCTTTTTGTCAACACCAAACAAAGCAACTGAGAGACTTTAAGAGTTAACTATATGAGCAGGCATGCATGAATATGTCACCAGTCGATAAAATGTGTACAATTCTGAATGTAATAAGTCAGAGGAAGAAGTTTGTGGTTTTGGACAAGGACTGTTTAAAAGCTGTAAAAAAATATGTTTTTTTTTTCTTTTTTTAAAAACACATGTTTGGCTTTTAGTAAATATAAATTACAAATACTGTAAACTGCGTTTAGCTGGGAAATATATTCTTATTTTGAAGTTTTACTAAGCAGGCATGCATTAATATATCCCCAGTGTACAATTCGGAATGTGACGAGTCAGAAGAAGTTTGTGGTTTTGAACAAGGACTGTTTAAAAGATGTAAAAAAATATATGTTTTTTTTTTGTTTTTTTTAAACACATGTTTAGGCTTTTTGTGAATATGAATTACAAATACCATGACTTGCGTTTTGGAAATATATTCCTATTTTGAAGTTGTATTATCTATGTAATACAACACTAGGCAATACTAAGTTTGATCCAAAATTACAAGAATGAACACGAGTTTTGTATCTTTTTTTCTTAATATGACTTTGACGTCAATATTAACACTTAAATATTAAGACTTTAAGACTTAAAAGTTGTGACTTTTTAAGAGGAAATACTAAGTTTGATCCAAAATTACAATAATTAACATGACTTTTGTATCTTTTTTTCTCAATATTGACTTTGAAGTCAAAATTAACACTTAAATATTAGACTATAGGACTTAAAAGTTGTGACTTTTTAAGAGGAAATACTAAGTTTGATCCAAAATTACAATAATTAACTTGACTTTTGTATCTTTTTTTGTCTTAATGTTGACTTTGAAGTCAATATTAAGACTCAATAGTAAGACTAGGACATAAAAGTTGTGACTTTTTAAGAGGTTATACTAGGTTTGATCCAAAATTACAATAATTAACATGACTTTTGTATCTTTTTTCTCAATATTGACTTTGAAGTCAATATTAACACTTAAATATTAAGACTTAAAAGTTGTGACTTTTTAAGAGGAAATACTAAGTTTGATCCAAAATTACAATAATTAACTTGACTTTTGTATCTTTTTTTGTCTTAATGTTGACTTTGAAGTCAATATTAAGACTCAATAGTAAGACTAGGACATAAAAGTTGTGACTTTTTAAGAGGTTATACTAGGTTTGATCCAAAATTACAATAATTAACATGACTTTTGTATCTTTTTTCTCAATATTGACTTTGAAGTCAATATTAACACTTAAATATTAAGACTTAAAAGTTGTGACTTTTTAAGAGGAAATACTAAGTTTGATCCAAAATTACAATAATTAACATGACTTTTGTATCTTTTTTTTTCTTAATATTGACTTAGAAGTTAATATTAACATTTAAATATTAAAACTTTAGGACTTAAAAGTTGTGACTTTTTAAGAGGAAATACTAAGTTTGATCCAAAATTACAATAATTAACATGGCTTTAGTATCATTTTTTGTCCTGATATTGATTTTGAATTCATTATTAAGACTCAATATTAAGACTTTAAGACTTAAAAGTTGTGACTTTTAAAAAATACTAAGTTGATCCAAAATTACAATAACATGACTTGTGTATCTTTTTTCTTAATATTGACTTTGAAGTCAATATTAACATTTAAAAATTAAGACTTAAAAGTTGTGACTTTTTAAGAGGAAATACTACTTTTGATCCAAAATTACAATAATTAACATGACTTTTGTATCTTTTTTCTTGATATTGACTTTGAAGTCAATATTAACATTTAAAAATTAAGTCTTAAAAGTTGTGACTTTTTAAGAGGAAATGACTTGTGTATCTTTTTTTTCTTAATTTCTGACTTTGAAGTCAATATTAACACTTTAATATTAAGACTTTAAGACTTAAAAGTTGTGACTTTTTTAACAGGAAATACTAAGTTTGATCCAAAATTACAATAATTAACATGACTTGTGTATCTTTTTTTCCTTAATTTCTGACTTTGAAGTCAATATTAAGACTCAATATTAAGACTTTAAGACTTAAAAGTTGTGACTTTTTAAGAAGACAAATACTAAGTTTGATCCAAAATTACAAGAATTAACATGACTTTTGTATTTTTTTTCTTGATATTGACTTTGAAGTCAATATTAACATTCAAAAATTAAGACTTTAGGACTTAAAAGTTGTGACTTTTGAAGAGGAAATACTAAGTTTGATCCAAAATTACAATAATTAAAATGACTTTTGTATCTTTTTTCTTAATATTGACTTTGAGGTCAATATTAACATTTAAAACTTAAGACTTAAAAGTTGTGACTTTTTAGGAGGAAACACTAAGTTTGATCCAAAATTACAATAATTAACATGACGTTTGTATCTTTTTTTTCTTCTTCAAAATTACAATAATTAACATGACTTTTGTATCTTTTTTTCTTAATATTGACTTTGAAGTCAATATTAAGACTTTAAGACATAAAAGTTGTGACTTTCTAAGAGGAAATACTAAGTTGATCCAAACTTACAATAATTAACAAGAATTGTGTCTTGTTTTCTTAATAATGAATAACAATAGTGTTACATTGTTCCATGCATTTTTTTTTTAAATGAAAGCAGTTTACAGTTGCTTTAGTCATAAATTAAAATGAGTGACCAGCAGGTCTTACAGGTCTGTATTGAATTATTAGTCATATTGTTACACATAGTGTTAACAGCTTAATAATGGTACGATTCCCATGCTTTAAATGGAATAAATGCCCAAATATACGCACGCTTTAACGGGCATGTGCATACCCTCCCACGCCACAAACCTGCAGATATTGAGCCTTAATCACCGGTGCACAGCGCCGTAGCGAGGCGGGCGGAGGAGCCTCGGTGGCCGGGGCGTACTTACTTGGCGTTGGTCCGGTTCCAGAAGACGGCGTAGCGGTCCGCCACCACTTTGGAACTGGGCTCCTGGCTAAAAACACACATCCACAGCAGCAGGCAGACGGCGAGGATCATTTCCACTTGCAGCATCACTACAGCGAAAGTTGGCCACGTATTTCCTCCGTCTTCGTCTCCCGTCTTCTCGGCTTGCCTGCAGCAGGTGAGGCGTCTCATTCAAATCGGGACGCGGCTCAGTTCTGACCCGCTCCAAACGTAGCGTGGGATATATGATGTCCCCCTCCCCTCCTCGCGTGGATCTGCAGGGGCGCGTCAACAAGGTGGATGACGAGCGCACCCTTGGGTGCCAAAGGGGGGGACAAGTCAGTCACACACAGGCACACACAAAAAAAAAAAAAAAAAAAAAAAAAGACCACCGGAGAAGGGACGGTGTCGTGACGCCGCGTCAGAAATCCACAGAACTTTTTAAAGCCATAGTCACTTGACGGGAGGACGGGGATCAATCCGCGAGGAGGAAGAAGACGCGTGGTGTCCTCTCGTCTCGGAGGAGACACTTGTTTATGTCGGCGCCCCGCCGTGTCCTCCTCATGTGTGATGCGCCGTTCGGAAAGCCAAACAAATGCGTCATACAAGATTCTTCTTGATGGTGTTTAAAAATGTGTAGAAAAAAAAAAAAAAAAAAAGAGAGTGTGTGTTAAAGGAGCCTCCGGAGAGAGCGACGCGCGTCAAGAAGCTCCGGACGCTGACTGAGAGAATGACTTTGCTCTCGCCGGGCACCCATTGGCCAGGCTTCATCGAAGTGGGCGGGGCTTCGACACGATTTAACCACGCCCAAGTCCATGTTGCTCCCACACTAGCCCCGCCCCTCCTCCTCCTCATTTCCTCCCTCCTCCCCTTCCCGCCAAAGCCTAATTCAATTACGGAGAGGTACACTACATTTTAAAGGCCTACTGAAATCAGATTTGCTTATTTAAACGGGAATAACAGGTCCATTCTACGTGTCATACTTGATCATTTCGCGACATTGCCATATTTTTGCTGAAAGGATTTAGTAGAGAACATCGACGATAAAGTTCGCCACTTTTGGGAATTCCTGAAAAAGCCTCGCCTTTACCGGAAGTCGCAGACGATGACGTCGCAAGTGTGGGGGCGCTGTCACGCCAAATTTCTTCCCCCCTACAAAAACATTCCCCGCCATTTACTTCCAGAGTCATGATTAATACAGACATTTTGTTAACTCTATATTATAAAAATATAACGCTATATTATAACAATACAGAAGTTTTGTTAATGCTATATTATAAAAAAAAAAAAATCAAAAAACAATTTACAAACACAAGCTATGGGATGACACATTTTCTTCCGGGGTCACGTTTCCTCACGTTTCCTCTTACGTCATCCCATAGCTTGTGTTTGTAAATTGTTTTTTTCATTTTTTAAATTTTTTTTATAATATAGCGTTAACAAAACGTCTGTATTTTTTATAATATAGCGTTATATTTTTATAACATAGCGTTAACAAAACATCTGTATTAATCATGACCCCGGAAGTAAATGGGGGGGGAAGGTTTTTGTAGAGGGAAGAAATTTGGCGTGACAGCTCCTCACATATTCACATTGCTTTTAATGGGAGCTGTCACGCCAAATTTCTTTCCTCTAGGGGACGGCGTGGCGCAGTGGTAGAGTGGCCGTGCGCAACCCGAGGGTCCCTGGTTCAAATCCCACCTAGTACCAACCTCGTCACGTCCGTTGTGTCCTGAGCAAGACACTTCACCCTTGCTCCCGATGAGTGCTGGTTAGCGCCTTGCATGGCAGCTCCCTCCATCAGTGTGTGAATGTGTGTGTGAATGGGTGAATGTGGAAGTAGTGTCAAAGCGCTTTGAGTACCTTGAAGGTAGAAAAGCGCTATACAAGTACAACCCATTTATCATGTATTTATTTACAAACCCCCCCCCCCCCCCCCCCCCCGCCCCCCATTTACTTCCGGGGTCATGATTAATACAGATGTTTTGTTAACGTTATATTATAAAAATATAACGCTTTATTATAAAAATACAGACGTTTTGTTAACGCTATATTATAAAAAAAAAATGAAAAAAATGAAAAAAACAATTTACGAACACAAGCTATGGGATGACGTAAGAGGAAACGTGAGGAAACGTGACCCCGGAAGTAAATGTGTCATCCCATAGCTTGTGTTTGTAAATTGTTTTTTGAATTTTTTTTTTTATAATATAGCGTTAACAAAACTTCTGTATTTTTATAATATAGCGTTATATTTTTATAATATAGAGGTAAAGAATCTGGGTATTATCTTCGACCCAACTCTCTCCTTTGAGGCACACATTAAAAGCGTTACTAAAACGGCCTTCTTTCATCTCCGTAATATCGCTAAAATTCCCTCTATTCTGTCCACTAAAGACGCTGAGCTCATTATCCATGCGTTTGTTACGTCTCGCCTCGACTACTGTAACGTATTATTTTCGGGTCTCCCCATGTCTAGCATTAAAAGATTACAGTTGGTACAAAATGCGGCTGCTAGACTTTTGACAAGAACAAGAAAGTTTGATCACATTACACCTGTACTGGCTCACCTGCACTGGCTTCCTGTGCACTTAAGATGTGACTTTAAGATTTTACTACTTACGTATAAAATACTACACGGTCTAGCTCCATCCTATCTTGCCGATTGTATTGTACCATATGTCCCGGCAAGAAATCTGCGTTCAAAGGACTCCGGCTTATTAGTGATTCCCAAAGCCCCAAAAAAGTCTGCGGGCTATAGAGCGTTTTCCGTTCGGGCTCCAGTACTCTGGAATGCCCTCCCGGTAACAGTTCGAGATGCCACCTCAGTAGAAGCATTTAAGTCTCACCTTAAAACTCATTTGTATACTCTAGCCTTTAAATAGACTCCCTTTTTAGACCAGTTGATCTGCTGTTTCTTTTCTTTTTCTTCTATGTCCCACTCTCCCATGTGGAGGGGGTCCGGTCGGATCCGGTGGCCATGTACTGCTTGCCTGTGTATCGGCTGGGGACATCTCTGCGCTGCTGATCCGCCTCCGCTTGGGATGGTTTCCTGCTGGCTCCGCTGTGAACGAGACTCTCGCTGCTGTGTTGGATCCGCTTTGGACTGGACTCTCGCGACTGTGTTGGATCCATTGTGGATTGAACTTTCACAGTATCATGTTAGACCCGCTCGACATCCATTGCTTTCCTCCTCTCTAAGGTTCTCATAGTCATTATTGTCACCGACGTCCCACTGGGTCATTATTGTCACCGATGTCCCACTGGGTGTGAGTTTTCCTTGCCCTTATGTGGGCCTACCGAGGATGTCGTGGTGGTTTGTGCAGCCCTTTGAGACACTAGTGATTTAGGGCTATATAAGTAAACATTGATTGATTGATTGATAACAAAATGTCTGTATTAATAATGACTCTGGAAGTAAATGGGGGGGAAGGTTTTTGTAGGGGGGAAGAAATTTGGCGTGACAGAGCCTCCAACAAAAACAGTTATTCGGACCGAGAAAACGACAAGTTCCCTATTAATTTGAGCGAGGATGAAAGATTTGTGTTTGGGGATATTGATAGCGACGGACTAGAAAAAAAATAAAAATAAATAAAACGAGTTAAAAAAAAGCATTGGGACGTATTCCGATGTTTTTAAACACATTTACTAGGATAATTCTTGGAAATCCCTTATCTTTCTATTGTGTTGCTAGTGTTTTAGTGAGTTTAATATTACCTGATAGTCAAAGGGGTTTGACCACGGGTGTGTTGACGCCATGTCTCAGGGGTGTCGACGGCAGCTGTACGGACGACACAAGCTCAGCTGATATCCAGTAAGTGGGGACTTTTTAACCACAATTTTCTCACCGAAACTTGCTGGTTGACATGCGGTCGGGATCTATGTTCTCTTGACCGCGCTCTGATCCATAGGAAAGTTTCAGCTCTGGGAATTTTAAACAAGGAATCACCTTGTGTTTGTGTGGCTAAAGGCTAAAGCTTCCCAACTCCATCTTTCTACAGTGACTTCTCCAAAATTAATTGAACAAATTGCAGAAGATTCAGCAGCACAAATCTCCAAAATACTGTGTAATTATGCCGTTAAAGCAGACGACTTTTACCTGTGTGTGTCTACAGCGCTCATACTTCCTAAAAACCTGTGAGGTCCTGCGTTTATGTCATCATTACACGACGTTTTCAAGATGAAACTCCCGGGGAATTTAAAATTGTAATTTAGTAAACTAAACCGGCCGTATTGGCATGTGTTGCAATGTTAATATTTCATCATTGATGTATAAACTATCAGACTCCGTGGTGGGTAGTAGTGGGTTTCAGTAGGCCTTTAAAAGGTTTTAAGGAAATATGAGCGCCGCACACTCACACAGCTAAAAGGCGTCCGCTTTAACGGCATAATTACACAGTATTTTGGAGATCTGTGTTGCTGAATCTTTTGCAATTTGTTCAATTAATATTGTAGAAGTCACAGTACAAAGAGGGATTTGGGAAGCTTTAGCCTTTAGCCACACAAACACACGGTGATTCCTTGTTAAAAATTCCTGGAGGTGAAACTTTCCTATGGATCAGAGCACAGTCAGGAGAACATGGATCCCGACAGCATGTCAACCAGCAGGTTTCGGTGAGAAAATTGTGGTTAAAAAGTCAGTTCTTACCGGAGAAAAGCTGAGCTTGTGCCGTCCATAGCTGCCGTCGACTCCCCTGAGACACTGCGCGTCAAGACACCCGTGGGGACACCCTTCCGACTATAAGGTAATATTAAACTCACTAAAACACTAGCATCACAATAGAAAGATAAGGGATTTCCCAGAATTAACCTACTAAATGTGTCAAAAAACATCGGAGTCCGTCCCAATGCAATCGCGTTTTTTTTTTTTTCTAGTCCGTCGCTATCAATATCCTCAAAGACAAATCTTTCATCCTCGCTTAAAATTAATGGGGAAATTGTCGTTTTCTCGGTCCGAATAGCACTTTTTGTTGGAGGCTCCCATTAAAAACAATGTGAATATGCGAGGAGCCCTCAAACAACTATAAACTATAAACAACTTTAACACTGTTACAAATATGCGCCATACTGTGAACCCACACCAAACAAGAATGACAAACACATTTTGTGAGAACATCTGCAGTGTAACACAACATAAACACAACAGAACAAATACCCAGAACCCCTTGCAGTACTAACTCTTCCGGGACGCTACAATATACACCCCCTACAACTCTCTACCTCAACCCCACCTCCCTAACCCCGCCCACCTTAACCTCTTCATGCTCTCCCCGAGAGAGCATGTCCCAAATTCCAAGCTGCTGTTTTAATGCATGTTAAAAAAAATGCACTTTGTGACTTCCATAATAAATATGGCAGTGCCATGTTGGCATTTATTTCCATAACTTCAGTGGATTTATTTTGAAAAACCTCGTTACATTGTTTAATGCATCCAGCGGGGCATCGTAACAAAATTAGGCATAATGATGTGTTAATCCCACGACTGTATGTATCAGTATCGGTTGATATCGGTATCGGTAATTTAGAGTAGAACAATATCGTAATATCGGGTATCGGCAAAAAAGCTATTATCGGACATCTCTAGTAAAAGTTTATTTACATACTTTAGTTGTTTCCAAAAGGTGCCTGTCACACGGCAGGAAAATGGCTGGTTAAACAAAACAGATCATCGTCAAGAATGCACAAGCTCTGCAAACAGCGAAATAGACTCAATAACTCCGCAGTGACATTTTGGTGACTTTACAATTGCCATCTTCATAATATTAACACAAACACTTGTTATGAGTTAGCATATTTGCTAATGCTGACAACGCTAGCTTGATTAAATTACGATAGCACGTACAAATATGTATGCAAACACATGGTACGGTTTCGTAAGTATGAATAGTTTTGGTAATATTGCGAAACTTACAAACGTTGTTAGGAGTGATGAATGAAGATTATTTTCGAGCAGCTATGGACGAATATACTTCCGGCATGAAACAGGAAGTTCATTTTCAAGCCGGAGCAGATGCAGTAAGCAAACTCTTCTAAAAGATGGCGCCACAGCAATAACAATACGACACCTTTTCAGTATCTCTGTCATTGTAATATGAAAACTATTTGTTGAATACGAAATATTATGGTCATTAGGATTCAAAGTGTTGGGAAAAAGTAGCACCTTATGGTCTTATAGTAAATTATATTATCATAAATGCATTTCCCTGTCTTTAAAAAACTAGTGGCACCTCTGTTTCCAACTTTAATCGAGGGTCTTTGAACACAGCACAGTTATGGTCAATGTGAAACTTGTAGATAACTTTCTCCACTGCTATTTGTACCTTCCTTCTAACTAGTCATTCTTGCTCCATGATGCCGGTGCTGTGTGAGAATGCTTAAAGGTGCGCTTTCATGACGTCTTAGTTGACAATTTAAAATGAGGTTTGCTGCAATCCAGGTGGAACATATTATTTTACATTTCTTAAAGGAGATATTGGCAATCTAAGATGTTCTTAATTTGATTCGAGCAAACCTTAAACTTTCAAGGCTATATTAATTTTATAATAACATTTCTGACGTGGATTTTAGAACCTTACAAATGACATTAAAAAAAAAATTGTTTCAAACTTTACAAAAGCACTTAGAAAGCATCTAGTTTTCCCGGAAATTCTAAATTTCCTGTGGAAAATGTATCCCTTGATAAATAAATGTTTCATGTTCCTCATCCGATTTAGGAGGAACACAAAATGAAAAACATCTGGAACACTTATTACAGAGGGGGGGTCCCCCACCCACATATGCGGTCCTCTCCAAGGTTTCTCATAGTCATTCACATTGGCATCCCACTGGGTTGTGAGTTTTTCCCTTGCCCTTATGTGGAACCGAGGATGACGTTGTGGCTTGTGCAGCCCTTTGAGACATTTGTGATTTAGGGCTATATAAATAAACAAGGATTGACATTAAATGATTGACTAATTATTTTTGAATTGGACATTTTTTACTACTTTCACATTTCTCAACTAACTCAAATGTTTAAACTTTCAACCATACAGATTGTTTTTTTCTTGTGATTCGACATTGCTGATAAAAAAATTCACCCACTAAAAATTAATTAACATTATACCTTTTACTCAAATTTGAATAATAGGATAATGAAACTAATTTGGTGGATTCAAAAATTCCTTTTTTTAATAATAAGTGAAATTGTAAATGGGTATTTGTTGGGTAGATTTTGAAATGTATTGTATTGTATTGTATTTTGTATATCATATGATGATGTATATTTTAACTGTGGGTCCCTGTCCATAAGCTGTGTGCTTCTTGGGGTGACCTTTTTGCAGAACGGACTCTGATATTAACAAAAGAAAAAATAATGAAATACAAAACTATGACTGTCTGTGAATAGATAAATATATAAATAATAACATGTAAAGTTTCCGAGTTTTTCAGAGTCCTAAATTGCTTAGAGCTGACACTTTTTCACATTACAAAAATGCTCTCTTTTTCTAGTAATTGAAAAAAATAAATAAATGTATGGGCTCTCAATATTTAGCTTAATTTTTATATTTGTATATGATTTTTGTAAACATTTTAAGTTGTTAATGCACACAAAAACGGATGAGATAACAAAAATAAACAATAAAATAATCAAATTAGCAGCATGTTGTAAAATTAACAAACTTAAGTATTGTTGTCTTTAGAACGCTACTAAATCAAATATTTTCCATTTATTTCATGTACTCTGACGTGATTGTACCTCATTTTTTGTGTACATTTAAGACAGGGGTCGGCAACCCAAAATGTCGAAAGAGCCATATTGGACCAAAAATACAAACACAAATCTGTCTAGAGCCGCAAAAAATTAAAAGCCATATTGTATACAGATAATGTGTCATGAGATATAAATTGAATCAAGAGGACTTAAAGTAAACTAAATGAGCTCAAATATAGCTACAAATGAGGCATGATGATGCAATATGTACATATAGCTAGCCTAAATAGCATGTTAGCATCGACTAGCTTGCAGTTGTGCAGTGACCAATTATGTCTGATTAGCACTCCACACAAGTCAATAACATCAACAAAACTCACCTTTGTGTATTCATGCACAACGTTAAAAGTTTGGTTGACAAAATGAGACAGAAAAACAAGTGGCATAAAACACGTCCTCGAAAGTCGGAGAAAGTTATACATCAAAACAAACTAGGGTGAGTTCATGGACCGCCAAAATAAGTAGGACAAAACGGTGCTCGCCAAATACTCGAATCAGTGAAGCATGTTTAATACAAACAGTGTGCTCTATGACAATTTGGGAGGTTTGTGTCATGTTTGTCCTCCTACAGAAACCACATTAAAACAAAAAAATATGTTTTTTACCCCTCCATCTTTTTCCATTTTTCATTGTTTTGAAAAAGCCCCAGAGAGCCACTAGGGCGGCGATAAAGAGCCGCGGGTTGCCGACCCCTGATTTAAGAGGTATTGAGTGTATTCTACCCTCTTTCACCATTTAATATTCCTCCGATTCATGCCACATAATTGACTTCATACAAAGGGTTGTGCAATTATACATTACTAATAAGCCACATGTATTTCATCCACAATGTCAAGTCTTTACGACGACACATACAATTTGAAATAAATCACCCTATCATAAATAATGTCACAGCGTGTTTGGAAGGTACACTGGGTGTCCAGGGCAGAGAGCCAGCGCCCAGACGCCCTGCAGCGGCAACCAGCTGGGATCGCTGACTCAGCCAGGATGTCTTGCATTCGTCAACGACTTAAATCAAGCCCAGCGCTCACAAGCTGAATTTATGAAAGGTTTAGGAAACAAAGAGCAGGCCCAAATCGAGGAAGCTTACAGGCAACATGAATTCATATGAATAAATGGATATGCTGCACAATGTTCTGTAATTCAGAACTGTTCACTTTAGGGCAAGGCAAAACGAGCTGGCTGCGTAGTAGCAATTTGTTTTTAGTTTATTTCTTTTGTCAGAGTTAAACATTTTAGAAAGAAAATATCCCTGTTTCGTAATATGGGCGATGGCCTATAAGACAGTGGTCACCAACTTTTTTGAGGCCAAGATTCTTGGTCTCAGTTATAAGCCAAAGCACCTATATCAACTATGTCACCACCTCATATATAACAGTGTAATACACACACACACACATGTGTGTTTATATATATATATACATATATATATATATATATATATATATATATATATATATATATATATATGTATATATATATATATGCTGCGATGAGGTGGCGACTTGTCCAGGGTGTACCCTGCCTTCCGCCCGATTGTAGCTGAGATAGGCGCCAGGGCCCCCGCGACCCCGACAGGGAATAAGCGGTAGAAAATGGATGGATGGATATATATATGGGCTTCACGGTGGGAGAGGGGTTAGTGCGTCTGCCTCGCGATACGAAAGTCCTACAGTCCTGGGTTCAATCCCAGGCTTGGGATCTTTCGGTGTGGAGTTGCATGTCCTCCCCGTGAATGCGTGGGTTCCCTCCGGGTACTCCGGCTTCCTCCCACTTCCAAAGACATGCACCTGGGGATAGGTTGATTGGCAACACTAAATTGGCCCTTGAGTGTGAATGTGAGTGTAAATGTTGTCCGTCTATCTGTGTTGTCCCTGCGATGAGGTGGCGACTTGTCTAGGGTGTACTCCGCCTTCCGCCCGATTGTAGCTGAGATAGGCACCAGCGCCCCCTGCAACCCCATAAGGGAATAAGCGGTAGAAAATGGATGGTTGTGTGTATATATATATATATATATATATATATATATATATATATATATATATATATATATACGGTATAGCTCGGTTGGAAGAGCGGCCGTGTCAGCAACTTGAGGGTTGCAGGTTCGATTCCCGCTTCCGCCATCCTAGTCACTGCCGTTGTGTCCTTGGGCAAGACACTTTACCCACCTGCTCCCAGTGCCACCCACACTGGTTTAAAGAAATGTAACTTAGATATTGGGTTTCACTATATAAAGCGCTTTGAATCGCTAGAGAAAAGCGCTATATAAATATAATTCACTTCACTTCACAAAAATGAAAGTACCAATGATTGTCACACACACAGTAGGTGTGGCGAAATTTGTCCTCTGCATTTGACCCATCCCCTTGTTCACCCCCTGGGAGGTGAGGGGAGCAGTGGGCAGCAGGGGTGCCGCGCCTGGGAATCATTTGTGGTGATTTAACCCCCCATTCCAATCCTTGATCCTGAGTGCCAAGCAGGGATGTAATGGGTCCCGTTTTCATAGTCTTTGGTATGACTCGGCCGGGGTTTGAACTCCCAAACTACCGATCTCAGGGGCGGACACTCTAAAAACAAGGCCACTGACATATTTTTGTGTGTGTGTGTGTGTGTGTGTGTGTGTGTGTGTGTGTGTGTGTGTATTTATATATATATAGTTTCTGTGGTTCATCCATTATACAGTGCTCGATACCGATGTAGAGTGAAATATACGTTAGGTCAGGAAAAAACACAGAAGCCATTTCATCCCTACAAGCCTGCTGGTCAGGGGAGTTTTGTAGGGATGAAATAGCCTCCGTGTTTTTTCCTGACCTAACGTGTAATATATATATGTATATATATATATATATATAATGCAATGTTTTGATATATATATATATATATATATATATATATATATATATATATCAAAACATTGCATTATTGCTTTTATTTTAAGAAAAAATAAGACATATGTTTCTTGTTGCAAGTTTGTTCTTAAATGGAATAGTGAGCATACAAGACAACTTGTCATTTATTAGTAATTAAACAAACAAAGGCTCCTAATTTAGTCTGCTGAGGTATACAGTAACATATTGTGTCATTTTCCATTCTATTATTTTGTCAAAATTATTAAGGACAAGTGGTAGAAAATTAATTATCAATCTACTTGTTCATTTATTGTTAATATCTGCTTACTTTCTCTTTTAACATGTTCTATCTACACTTCTGTGGAACCGGACGGGTACTTTTTAGATATAAAGCCAATAATGCAGTGTTTTGTGGTCCCTTTTACAAACCCCGTTTCCATATGAGTTGGGAAATTGTACCAGATGTAAACATAAACGGAATACAATGATTTCAGGGACGGCGTGGCACAGTGGGAGAGGGGCCGTGCACAACCCGAGAGTCCCTGGTTCAAATCCCACCTAGTACCAACCTCGTCACGTCCGTTGTGTCCTGAGCAAGACATTTCACCCTTGCTCCTGATGGGTGCTGGTTGGCGCCTTGGATGGCAGCTCCCTCCATCAGTGTGTGAATGTGTGTGTGAATGGGTAAATGTGGAAGTAGTGTCAAAGCGCTTTGAGTTCCTTGAAGGTAGAAAAGCGCTATACAAGTACAACCCATTTAACCCATTTATTTGTAAATCATTTTCAACCCATATTCAGTTGAATATACTACAAAAACAACATATTTGATGTTCAAAGTGATAAAAATTTTTGTTTTGCAAATAATCATTAACTTTAGAATTTGATACCAGCAACACGTGACAAGGAAGTTGGGACCGGTGGCAATAAATACTGATAAAGTTGAGGAATGCTCATCAAACACTTATTTGGAACATCCCACAGGTGTGCAGGCTAATTGGGAACAAGTGGGTGCCATGATTGGGTATAAAAACAGCTTCCCAAAAAATGCTCAGTCTTTCATAAGAAAGGCTGGGGCGAGGTACACCCCTTTGTCCACAACTGTGGGAGCAAATAGTCAAACAGTTTAAGAACATCCATCCATATCTACCGCTTATTCCCTTTTGGGGTTGCGGGGGGCGCTGGCGCCTTTCTCAGCTACAATCGGGCGGAAGGCGGGGTACACCCTGGACAAGTTGCCAACTCATCGCAGGGCCAACACAGATAGACAGACAACATTCACACTCACATTCACACACTAGGGCCAATTTAGTGTTGCCAATCAACCTATCCCCAGGTGCATGTCTTTGGAAGTGGGAGGAAGCCGGAGTACCCGGAAGGAATCCACACAGTCACGGGGAGAACATGCAGTGTTTCTCAAAGTGCAATTGCAAGAAATTTAGGGATTTCAACATCTACGGTCCATAATATCATCAAAAGGTTCAGAGAATCTGGTGAAATCACTCCACGTAAGTGGCATGGCCGGAAACCAACATTAAATGACCGTGACCTTTGATCCCTCGGACGGCACTATATCAAAAACTGACCTTAATCGCTAAAGGATATCATTACATGGGCTCAGGAACACTTCTGAAAACCACTGTCACTAAATAGTCTGTTGCTACATCTGTAAGTGCAAGTGAAAGCTCTACTATGCAAAGCGAGAGCCATTTATCAACAACATCCAGAAACGCGCCGGCTTTTCTGGGCCTGAAATAATCAAAGATGGACTGATGCAAAGTGAAAAAGTGTTCTGTGGTCTGAACAGTCCACATTTCAAATTGTTTTTGGAAATATTCGACATCGTGTCATCCGGACTGTTATCGACGCAAAGTTCAAAAGCCAGCATCTGTGATGGTATGGGGGTGCATTAGTGCCCAAGGCATAGGTAACTTACACATCTGTGAAGACACCATTAATGCTGAATGGTACATACAGCTCTTGGAAAAACATATGCTGCCATCTAAGCGCCGTCTTTTTCATGGACGCCCCTGCTTATTTCAGCAAGACAATGCCAAGCCACGTGTTACAACAGCGTGGCTTCATAAAAAAAGAGTGTGGGTACTTTCCTGGCCCGCCTGCAGTCCAGACCTGTCTCCCATCGAAAATGTGTGGCGCAGTATGAAGCGTAAAATACGACAGCGGGACCCCAGACTGTTGAACGACTGAAGCGCTACATAAAACAAGAATGGGAAAGAATTCCACTTTCAAAGCTTCAACAATCAGTTTCCTCAGTTCCCAAACGTTTGAGTGTTGTTAAAAGAAAAGGTGATGTAACACAGTGGTGAACATGCCCTTACCCAACTACTTTGGCACGTGTTGCAGCCATGAGATTCTAAGTTAATTATTATTTGCGAAAAAAAAAAAAGTTTATGAGTTTGAAATTCAAATATCTTGCCCAAGGACACAACGGCAGTGACGAAGATGGCGGAAGCGGGGATCGAACCTGCATCCCTGAAGGTGCTGGCTCGGCCGCTCTACCCCCAACACTAATAGACACACACAACGGCTTACTAAAAGTTATTTTACACTCTTCAAATTTCCATATAATGGCTAAATGTTTTACAAAAAACACTTTAATAAGGAAGAATCCTGAAGCACAAAAAAGTAGAATCATGACAAACATCTGAACTTAATCAAAAATAACTGATGTTCTTATTCATCTCATCATGTACATTTTATCTTATACCAACTATTTATTTACATGAACCCACTGATTGTTTATTTATCTCGTATATATTTATTTCAATAATGTGTGTTACAAATTGAGCAAAAGGAAGTGAACAAACAAATGCGTCACAAGCTGCGACGAAATGTAACCACAACTATCATATGAAACCTTTAAAATATCACAAGGGGCAGTAATTACATTTTAGCATCAGCGTTTGAACACAAGCCGATGTAGGAAAAACTCCGTGTGTGTTTGCACAACAGGTGCCGGCCGCCTTCAAAGCCTGCAGGAGTTGGACAGGGAAAATGGATGGGGTCAGAGGCCAGCTAATATTTTAAGATAATCCTCTTGACCTCTTCTTCTTAGGTCTATGTTACCTCAGGGGGCGTTCACTTGATGCTTTTAACAACAACACACACACACAGAAAACGCACAGACTTCAATCTTCACTAAAACACACTTTATCCTCAAGCATTCAGGCAACGCACACACACACACACACACACACACACACACACACACACACACACACACACACACACACACACACACACACACACACACACACACACACACACACACACACACACACAGATAGAGAACACTATCAACTATCAGGGGAGGAGGGGTGGAGAGGTCATCGTGGAGGTCGTTGAACAAGGCTGTTTTCACACCCACTTTACAGCTATGACTACATTCCTCTCCTGCTGAGTCCAGTTTCACACACACACGCGCGCGCACACACACACACATGGATAATAAGCATATTTGACTGACTAGAGGGCAGCACATACACCTCATGCTGCTTTCCTTTTCTCTGGCATAAAAATCTATTTTCACTCCCCCTCCTGCTCCTATCCCCTCTTTAACCTGCTGTCACTGCCATAGTGGGCTGCACTGATTCATTCTAATTGGGGGGGTGCTGGAGCCTATCCCAGTAGCATTCGGGTGTAAGCCGCGGTACACCCCAGACAAGTTTCCACCTCATCACAGGGCCAACACAGATAGACAGACAACATTCACACTCTCATTCACACACTAGGGCCAATTTAGTGTTGCCAATCAACCTATCCCCAGGTGCATGTCTTTGGAGGTGGGAGGAAGCCGGAGTAACCGGAGGGAACCCACACAGTCACGGAAAGAACATGCAAACTCAACACAGAAAGACCCCGAGCCCGGGGATCGAACCCAAGACCTTCTTACTGTGAGGCACACGCACAAACCCTGCTCCACCGTGCTTCTCTGAACCAAACCAATATATACAAATAATAATAATAATAATAATAATTGAAGCTATGAGCAGCAATGGAAGGGCCCTTGCAACTCGGGGTTCAAGCGAGTGGGCAGGCACGCATGACGCATGTGGTCACGTCCTTATCAATGCAGAGGCCCACAATCAAAAATTTCAGGAAGATCAGCGCTGTTATAAATTTCCACCACGGGGGTGGGGGGGCAATATAGGTAACCTGACTCTCGCCAGATCCTTGTAGTTCACTGAGCTCTGTCCAAACCCCAAACCAATTGTCCCTCATCTTGAATGACGTCCTATACGGTATAGCTCGGTTGAGGGTTGCAGGTTTGATCCCCGCTTCCGCCAGCCTAGTCACTGCCTTTGTGTTCTTGGGCAAGACACTTTACCCACCTTCTCTCAGTGCCACCCACACTGGTTTAAATGTAAAAATTTGATATTGGGTTTCACTATGTAAAGCGCTTTGAGTCACTAGAGAAAAAAACGCTATATATAATTCACTTCACTTCACTTATACTTCAACAACTCACATCGAAATCAACCCGTTTTAAAACAGAACAGCCGACATATCGGATAACGACAGAGCAAAAAGTTAGAGAACTTTTACTGAAACAAGACAGTTGCAATAGCAGAATCAATGTCAGCACACAGTCGCTTCAGTGCTACGTCACATGTATGACGTCCCGCTCGGCGATGCTGATCGGTTCATGGTTCATTATTTTTTGCTATCTTGAAGGGGTTTGCAATGCCCTCCAGCCCAGACCCTTGTGTGGAGCTCAGTGATCTACAAGGATCTGGCGAGAGTCAGGTTACTATATAGGTGCCACTGCCATCATGCAGTCACGTTCTTCTCAGTGTATCGACCCACCATAAATAGATACAGGAAGATCGGAGCATGTGTAGGAAAGTTATCACTGCTATAATTGTCCACCACAAGAGCGCAATATTGGTGCCATGGCGCTCATGCAGTCACCTCCTTACAAATGTCACGACCCACCATACAAAATTTTACCAAGATCGTAGCATGTGGAAGGAAGTTATGACCACTATAATTTTCCGCCACAAAGAGGAAATATTGGTGCCGATATTAACCTCTATACATGATCGGACCCTTACCTTAAATCAATCAATCAATCAATCAATGTTTACTTATATAGCCCTAAATCACTAGTGTCTCAAAGGGCTGCACAAACCACCACGACATCCTCGGTAGGAAAACTCACACCCAGTGGGACATCGGTGACAATAATGACCCAGTGGGACGTCGGTGACAATGATGACTATGAGAACCTTAGAGAGGAGGAAAGCAATGGATGTCGAGCGGGTCTAACATGATACTGTGAAAGTTCAATCCACAATGGATACAACACAGTCGCGAGAGTCCAGTCCAAAGAGGATCCAAGACACAGCAGCGAGAGTCCCGTTCACAGCGGAGCCAGCAGGAAACCATCCCAAGCGTAGGCGGACAGGCAGCGCAGAGATGTCCCCAGCCGATACACAGGCGAGCAGTACATGGCCACCGGATCGGACCGGACCCCCTCCACACGGGAGAGTGGGACATGGAAGAAAAAGAAAAGAAACGGCAGATCAACTGGTCTAAAAAGGGAGTCTATTTAAAGGCTAGAGTATACAAATGAGTTTTAAGGTGAGACTTAAATGCTTCTACTGAGGTGGCATCGCGAACTGTTACCGGGAGGGCATTCCAGAGTACTGGAGCCCGAACGGAAAATGCTCTATAGCCCGCAGACTTTTTTTGGGCTTTGGGAATCACTAATAAGCCGGAGTCCTTTGAACGCAGATTTCTTGCCGGGACATATGGTACAATACAATCGGCAAGATAAGATGGAGCTAGACCGTGTAGTATTTTATACGTAAGTAGTAAAACCTTAAAGTCACATCTTAAGTGCACAGGAAGCCAGTGCAGGTGAGCCAGGATAGGCGTAATGTGATCAAACTTTCTTGTTCTTGTCAAAAGTCTAGCAGCCGCATTTTGTACCAACTGTAATCTTTTAATGCTAGACATGGGGAGACCCGAAAATAATACGTTACAGTAGTCGAGGCGAGACGTAACAAACGCATGGATAATGATCTCAGCGTCTTTAGTGGACAGAATGGAGCGAATTTTAGCGATATTACGGAGATGAAAGAAGGCCGTTTTAGTAACGCTTTTAATGTGTGCCTCAAAGGAGAGAGTTGGGTCGAAGATAACACCCAGATTCTTTACCGTGTCGCCTTGTTTAATTGTTTGGTTGTCAAATGTTAGAGTTGTATTATTAAATAGAGTTCGGTGTCTAGCAGGACCGATAATCAGCATTTCCGTTTTTTTGGCGTTGAGTTGCAAAAAGTTAGCGGACATCCATTGTTTAATTTCATTAAGACACGCCTCCAGCTGACTACAATCCGGCGTGTTGGTCAGCTTTAGGGGCATGTAGAGTTGGGTGTCATCAGCATAACAGTGAAAGCTAATACCGTATTTGCGTATGATGTCACCTAGCGGCAGCATGTAGATGCTGAAGAGTGCAGGGCCAAGGACCGAACCCTGGGGAACTCCACACGTTACCTTAACGTAGTCCGAGGTCACATTGTTATGGGAGACACACTGCATCCTATCAGTAAGATAAGAGTTAAACCAAGACAGGGCTAAGTCTGACATACCAATTCGTGTTTTGATACGTTCTAATAAAATATTATGATCGACGGTATCGAAAGCAGCGCTAAGATCGAGGAGCAGCAACATAGATGACGCATCAGAATCCATCGTTAGCAATAGATCATTAGTCATTTTTGCGAGGGCTGTCTCCGTGGAGTGATTTGCCCTGAAACCGGATTGAAAGGTCTCACATAGATTGTTAGACGCTAAGTGTTCATTTAACTGCTCCGCAACAATTTTTTCAAGGATTTTTGAAATAAAGGGAAGGTGAGACACCGGTCGGTAATTTACCATGAGGTCAGGATCGAGGTTAGGTCTTTTAAGAAGAGGATGAATAACCGCTTTTTTGAATGCTAGGGGAACAGTGCCCGAGGAGAGTGATAAGTTTATAATATTTAGCACTGATGGACCTAATAATACAAAGAGCTCCTTGATCAGTTTCCCAGGAAGAGGGTCAAGTAAACATGTTGTCTGTTTTATTCCATTTACACGTTGTAACAATTCCTCTAATGTTATTTCCTCAAAACGAGAGAAAGTATTTTGGAGGGCAGTATCCGCCGTATATACAATCGTGTCAGTGTTAATAGAACTCCGTTGTAGCTGGGACGCATTGTCTTTAATCTCCTTTCTAATGACTTCAATTTTCTTACTAAAGAATTGCATAAAGTCATCAGCTGAGTGGGTTGAGCTACTGGAAGGAGTCCCTTGTTGGGTTAGCGATGCTACCGTACTAAACAAAAATTTAGGATCGTTTTTATTACGGTGGATGAGATTTGAGTAATATTTAGCTTTAGCTAAGGTAAGCATGCGTTTATAAGTTATTAAACCATCACTCCATGCTTGATGGTGCACCTCAAGTTTAGTCGTGCGCCATTTGCGTTCCAGCTTTCTACATAATAATTTCTGAGCTCTAGTTTCTTCTGTAAACCACGGGGTGCGCTTTTTTGGAGCCTTTTTTAACTTTAGCGGTGCTATGTTATCAATGGTTTCGCGCAGGGCGTCGTTAAAGTTGTTAGTGAGGTTATCAATAGAGCCCACATACTTTGGGAATGGTGCCATTACCGAGGGCAGTAGGTCAGCAAGAGTTGTCGTTGTGGCTGTATTAATGTTGCGGCTGCTATAGCAGTTATTATTATTATTAGTTTGACGAACATGCGTCTGAACCTCGAATTTTATAAGGTAATGATCAGACAATACTTTAGTATACGGGAGTATCGTAACTTTGGAAACGGTGATGCCCCTGACAAGCACTAGGTCTATCGTATTACCGTTGCGATGCGTGGGTTCATTTATTATTTGTCTGAGACCACAGCTATCAATTACAGTCTGGAGCGCTACGCACGGTGGGTCCGATGGGGTATTCATATGGATATTAAAGTCCCCCATTATGATTATATTATCGGCGTGTGTCACTAGATCAGCAACAAACTCTGAGAATTCATTAATAAAGTCCGAATAGGGCCCTGGGGGGCGGTAGATAACAGCCAGGTGTAGAGGCAGCTGTGTGACAGACCTCATAGTAAGCACCTCAAACGATTTATATTTATTATTTATGTTAGGACTAAGGTTAAAGTTTTCGTTGTATATTAGTGCAACCCCCCCACCCCTTTTGAGCGGACGGGCAATATGCGCATGTGTAAAGTTAGGAGGACATGCCTCATTTAGCGCAAAAAAGTCGTTTGGTTTAAGCCAGGTTTCGCTGAGACCGATGACGTTAAGATTGTTGTCTCTGATAATATCATTAACTAACAACGTTTTAGGAGACAATGATCTTATGTTTAAAAAACCTATATTATAGGTAGTGGGCTGTTTTAGGGAGTTTTTGATCAAATTATCCGTAGTAGCAATATTAATAATGTTGTGTTTATTATGCCCAGTGCATTTAGTATAGTTATGACCATATCTAGGAATTGATACGACAGGAATTTTCCGATTGTTTGATTGTTGCTTTGATAAACTGCACGCATCATGGTTAGCCACCTCAGTAACGGGGATTTTCCGATTGTTTGTTTGTTGCTTTGATAAACTGCACGCATCATAGTTAGCCACCTCAGTAAAACACATGTCCAACTCTGAAACACTCAAAGCAGAAAAAACTTGTTCTAATTTAACTGACTCCTTACCCAGACCAGTAGTCTCGCATTTTCCATCTAAATCCGTCTTCGGGATGGAGGAAAGTGGTGTTCTGTGGGGATTAGCCTTCTGCTTTGTTTTTAGCCCCGCTCGGCATCCGCGTTTCCGATCACACCGCTGGCGTCTGCTCCGTAGACGGCCCCCGCTGCTACTAGACTCCCGTGCTTCACAGGCCGCTGGATGTAGCCGCCGATGTATTCCCATGCTAGTTAGCAAGTCTAGCACGCACGTGTCTATCGGTCCAAAACGGCCCGATGTGTCCACATCCAGAAGTGTCTGGCGGTCGTACGTGATCACGGAGTGACCACGATGTGAGCCAGCCATAAAGTTTGTGGAATTGTCCGGTATTTCTGCCAAATGTTCCATCTTTAGCAGGAGCTCCTCGAGAGCGCAGCCCGTCCGGGCGCCGCCATCTAGCAATTTTAAAGCAGGGGTCTCAAACTCAATTAACCTGGGGGCCACTGGATGCAGAAACTGGGTGAGGCTGGGACGCGAGAAAAGATTTCTTAAAAAATCTAACACGCACCTTTTAATGACTTCACCTTCTTTGAATGGCTTTCCCGCCCTAGCAACATACTTGCCAACTCTCGTGATCTTACCGGGAAACACCCGAAAATCAGTGCCCCTCTCGACAATCTCCCGGAGTGATCATTCTCTCGGTTTTCACCCGGACAACAATATAAAGGACGTGCTGTGATGGCACTGCCTTTAGCGTCCTCTGCAACCTGCCGTCTTGTCAGCTCTTCCACCATACAATCAGTGTGCCGGCCCAGTCACATATTGTATGAGGCTTCTGCAGACCCACGGAAGAGACTGCAAGACATACTTGATCAACAGCCATACAGGTCACACTGAGGGTGGCCGTATAAACAACTTTATCACTGTTACAAATATGCGCCACACTGTGAACCCACACCAAAAAAGATTGACAAACACATTTTGAGAGAACATCCGCACCGCACTGCGATGAGGTGGCGACTTGTCCAGGGTGTACACTGCCTTCCGCCCGATTGTAGCTGAGATAGGCGCCAGCGCCCCCTGCGACCCCAAAAGGGAATAAACGGTAGAAAATGGATGGATGGATCCGCACCGCAACACCACATAAACCCAACAGAAGAAATACCCAGAATCCAATGCAGCACTAACTCTTCCGGGTTACAATAGGGGGCTGGGTCGGGGGGGGGGGGGGTGTATATAGTAAGTTAGGGCTGCATGGGATTCTGAAAATTTGTTCTGTTGTGTTTATGTTGTGTTACGGTGCGGATGATCTCCCAAAATGTGTTTGTCATTCTTGTTTGGTGTGGGTTCACAGTGTGGCACATATTTGTAACAGTGTTAAAGTTGTTTATACAGCCACCCTCAGTGTGACCTGTGTGGCTGTTGATCAACTATGTCTTACAGTAGAATACTGCGTCTACAGAAGCCAAATACAACATGTGGTTGGGCAGGCACGCTGTTTGTACAGGTTGTAGAGGACGGTAAAGCTAGTGTCTCCATGGTGTCCCGTTAATATTGTTGTTTGGGTGAAATTCGGGAGAATGATCACCCCTGGAGGGGCACTGAAATTTGGGAGTCTCCCGGAAAAATCAAGGGTATACAAGTATGACGCTGTAAAGCGTCATTCAAATAAAACTTGCTTGCCGCACCAACATTAAATCTTCACACTAAGGTGCGGGCCGCAAAATAACGTCTCCCGCGGGCCGCGTGTTTTGAGACCCCTGCCTTAAAGCCTCATCGTATCAGCTTGAAAGGAGGTTTGATTACTGTATTTTACGGACCATAGGACGCACCGGACAATAAGGTGCACTGCCGATGAATGGTCCACATTTTCATATAAAAGGCGCATTAAAAGAGTAATTTTATATTAATTTTTTTTCAAAATTGAAAACTCTTCCTTGTGGTCTACACAACATGTAATGGGGGTTATTTGTTGAAAATGTCGCATGGATTAGGTTTTACAGATCATCTTCAAGCCGTTTTCTGACATTCGCTTCAGGATGCGGCCGATTTGTGGGCAGTCTTATTTACGTGGCTCACCTTTGACAGCGTCACCTTTGTTGTAGCGGTGTAGCGTGCAAGGGCGGGAGTGGAAGAAGTGTCAAAAGATGGAACTAACTGTTTTAATGACATTCAGACTTAACTTAAATCAATAACAGAGCAGCATCTCCTCATCCGGAAACAGCAACATGAAAAAATGTCCGACCGGAACTTTCTAATAACTAAAGTTCTCTAGGTGAATAATATAAACCCACTACACCGGTATGTTTTAACTCTTTCATGGCAAGTTTACTGACAGATATAAGTAAGAACTTTACACTACTTTATATTAAAAATAGCAACAGCGAAGGAACATCTTCTCCCGGTTATCCGAGGTCAGGTCGCGGGGGCAGGAGCCTAAGCAAGGAAGCCCAGACTTCCCTCTCCCCAGCCACTTCGTCCAGCTATATATCTCTCTCTCTCTCTATCTATCTATGATATACATTTAACATTAGACAATAGAAGTAAGGTAACTCGTCACACTTACGAACAAATAGGCAACCCTAAGGCCATGTCTACACTAAGTTGTTTAACCCCTTAAACGAATAATTATTTAAGCCTAAGCCCCATTTCAGCCACACAAAACCAGCGTTTATGGTCCCCCTCCTCGGACACATTGGTAAGTCAGTTCTTGAATCTCCGGGACTTAGTTTTGTATGGACTCATTGATTGTTTACACACTGAGTTTGGAGAGGAAGTGACGTTAGAAAGACCTCGACCGCACAGGAAGTGACGTCAGAAAGAACACGCCACAGCCAGCTTCATAATAAAGCTCGGAGCTAACGACTGGAAATATGAAGGCGAGTCATCCAGACATGCCCGTGTTTCTCCTTCTTCTACATGTACTGACACTTGTAGAAATCACACATGAATACCTTAAGAGAAAGCAATTGCAGCTTTTTGGGATACAACTCAGACGCAAGAGAACTTTCGAATGTTCGGCCGGAACAGCTGTGATGCTACTTAGCGAAAAACTTTGTCCATTTGTCGACGGAGAGACAAGGATAATGCGAGCTGCCGTGGATGTGATAAAAAAGTTATTGTGTGCTTTGTATTACCTGGCCGTAGAAGAAAACGGCAAAGTCTTTTGGAATGGCAAAGCAGATCGTATCAGTTATTGTCTGCCATGTATGTCGCAGACTCAACGTCTCGGTCCAGAGTATATAAAGTCACCAAAAAGGAATGGACAATGAACGTGAAGGCAAAAGAGTGAGGAGTGTCCTGACCAGATATCTAAATCCCTAGTAAGATTGGTTTAAATGTTCTTTATCACATTGTTTATGTGTCTAATAAAGATTTGATAAACTTACAGTATGATGTCCATCCATTTTCTACCGGTTGTCCCTTTTGAGGTCGCGGGGGGTGCTTGAGCCTATCTCAGCTGCATTCGGGCGAAAGGTGGCGTACGCCCTGTACAAGTCGCCAACTCTCAGGTGTGATTCACTCCAATAGGGCCCCACAGCACACTGGATTCAAGTAAATTGAAATATCACAACACTGGATATTGCTCAGATTGTCAGGCTTGCCACTGACAGTTTGTTTGTGTTTTAGTTTTTCCTCTGTGTGTGTTTAATATTTCCTGTTTTTAGTTCCTGTCAGCGCTCTTATTTGTCTGTTTGATGTTTTTTTCCCTGTGCGCTGTTTCTCCTCAGCTGCGGCTGATTAGCACCTGGCCACACCTGGTGTCAATCAGCCCGATTCTATTTGTACCTGCTTTTGTCCTCCAGTCAGAGCTGGATTATTGTCATGTCGATGTCGCTCTCGTGTACGGTATTGTCGCTCCTGTCGTGTCGTGTCGCATCTTTGCAGCGTAGCGGTAAGCTATATTTTGTTAGATGTTTGTAGCTTACTGTTTTTTGTTCCCTGCTTCCAGTTTGTTTTCTTATTACAAGTACAACTTCTTTTTTCCTGCTAGATACCTGCTAGCTTCCACGCTAGGCCTTTTTTTTTGTTATCCGCCCACGTGCGCACTTTTTGTTTGTACCCTTTGATTGGTTTTGTTGTAGTATTTTATATTAAAACAATGTTTCCTTATTCAATGCCTGCCTCCATCTCTGCATCTTGGGGTTCATCAACAACAAACTTTGACACAGATAGGTTAAATTTAAGAACTTGCACACAAAGCAACACTGGTGGTGACTATGACATGCGCATTTTCCGCGCATGCATATTACTTAACGTTGCGCCAGCGGACGAGGGGGGGCAGGTGTCTTAAACGGTGGTATTGTTGTGTGTGGACAGGGATAAGGTTAGGTGTGAATTACCCTGGATAACCTTATCCGGTTTAGTGTAAATGGGGCCTAAGAGTACTCTGGAGTACTCGTAGATTTGTTCTTGCCTACGGACAAATCCCAGCTAAGAAAACATCAGTGTAAACAAAAATATTCTTAAAAACTTCGTAAGTGTGCCTAAGAACAAAATGTGTTCTTAAGAACAGTTGCTGAATGGGCCCCAATGTCGGGTAGAATATTTTATACAGTTCTTGCATCGGATTGCATTAGACTGCATCTTCTACCCAGTGCTAATACTGTAACTTTTTATGTTTCCCTTGTCTTTCCAGCTGAAGTAGACCTCAGTGTTTTATTGCCCACATGTTTCATTTAATGTATTTATAATACAAGATAAGTGGCTTTACCAAAAGCTTTATTTTAATGTATAGCTGTAATTCAAGCCAAATTGACACAGTTCTGGCTAGAGTCTGCCAGTTTTCCTTCTGTCTCACAGTCAGAATTCACAGGGCTTGGGATGCTGAGAATGAGGGTGGGGTGGGGGGGGGGGGGGGCAATTCACACCTTTTGTCTAAAGGCCACCATTCTTTTGCCAACAGGACGACTGAAAGCTGTATCATAACACAGGCTCATTAAAAAGATGTGAGAAAGTGGAGCTTTCTTTGTCTGGTGTCAACATGGCAGCTCGGGCGGGCCAGCAGGCGATTAAAGGACATGAAAAATGAATAACAGTACAGATGGATGACAAATCAAAGGAAAAAAACATGGGAGAAGGGAGGAGAGGATGGAACAAATGCAGATGGTTCCAGACAGAAAAAGAGAGGGGGTCGCTGAACGGTCATTGGATTCGCCATTTGGGACCAATGTGTCCGCCTGTTTTCACACACGAGGCCCAAATTAAGATTCATGCTTTTGGCCACGTCATTACGGTCTTTATTGGAACGAGTTTCATTGTACCGGTTTGAAACCGAACAGAAGACAAACACCATCTTATTTTCAGGGTTGTACATTTGTGCATGAAAACTAACAGGGGATGCCAAATATCGCCCAACTGAGTGACAGCTTTTCTTCTGGTCACTCACAAACATACACACACACCTTATGTGCGCACGCACGCACGCACGCACGCACGCACACACACACACACACACACACACACACACGCACACACACGCACACACATACACGCACACACACATACACACACACACACACACACACACACACACACACACACACACACACACACACACACACACACACACACACACACACACACACACACAGACTTTTGCTTCCACAATGATGAAAAAAATCGATTTCACTTATGTTCCTTCCTGAAAGTCTAACAAAAAAAGAGTAATTTTTGTGGTACGGAAATTTATAAATCCAGCACAAATGAACAGGTTTGCACTAAATCTGCCCAAACAAGTCAAAGATTTTCTTATTGTCACTCACACACACACCTACGTGACCTGGAGAGTTCCAGACACCTGCTCAGGAGAAAAGTGTGTCAAAGGTTATTGGAACTCAAGCAAACAACAAAGGAGGAGTTATGGTTAGGGATGGGTACTGAATCTGGTACTTTTATCGGCACCGCCGGTACTAGTCGGTATCTATAATGTAAAATAAAACAGTGCCACATTTTGATACCTTAGTTGCTTGTGACGTCAGGTCAAGTTATGAACAAACACTCAGCCAAACTGCCTCTAGGTAATGATGCAAATTCCGTTACTCACCAAGTAAGTAAGCCGGACAGAAAACGCTAAAACATAAAGTAAGGTTCCATTTTTTTTAAACTATACTGGCATCAAGCTAAATAATTTTGGGTTTGCCATATACAAAACCCAAAACCAGTGAAGTTGGCACGTTGTGTAAATCGTAAAAAAAAAAAAAAAAAAAAAACGGAATACAATGACTTGCAAATCCTTTGCAAATTATATTCGATTGAATAGACTGCAAAGACAAGATATTTAATGTTTGAACAGAGAAACATTTTTGGGGAGGGAAATGATCATTAACTAAGAATTTAATGGCAGCAACACAGCGCAAAAAAGTTGGCAAAAGGGCATGTGGCAGAGGGCGTGGTCCACGCGTTCCCTGCGGGCGGGGTGTGTGCAGAGATCGGTCATGAAAGAGCTGACAGGTGAGTGGATAATCTCGGCTGGAACGAGTTATTTAATCACCTGTTCCTTTATTAGCAGCGCGGGAGACCTTGATGGAGAGGACGGAAGACACGGAGAGGAGGAGCGTGCTGGAAAGCCAGATCCAAAAAGACTCTATAAAAATACTGCAAGTACGGGCTGCAAAGCCTAGTATGTGTATTGTGTCAAAGATTAAAAATTGTAAACCGTTGTGTGAAGTGTGCAAAAAGTCACTGATCCAGAAGACGCAGGTACGAGACCTGTTACAGGCCATTTTTCCACTGTGTTACATAGCCTTTCCTTTTAAAAACATTCAGTAAACATTTGGGAATTGAGCACATCAATTTTTGAAGATTTTCAGGTGAAATTCTTTCCCATTCCTGCTTGATGTAGAACTTGTACTTCAACACTCCGGGGTCTTCATTATAGTATTTTATGCTTTACAATGCGCAACACATTTTCAATGGGAGACAGGTCTGGACTACAGGCAGGCCAGTTTAGTGCCCGCATTCTTTTACAACAAAGTTGTTGTAACACGTGCAGAATATGGTTTGGCATTGTCTTGTTGAAATAAGCAGGGGGCATCCATGAAAAATACGTTGCTTGCATGGCAACATATGTTGCTCCAAAACCTGTACGTACCTTTAAGCATTAATTGTGGCTTCACAGATGTGTAAGTTACCCATGCCTAGGGCTCTAATACACTCCCATACCATCACAGATGCTGGCTTTTGAACTTTGCGCCTGTAACAGTCTGGATGGTTATTTTCCTCCAGTTTCCAAAAACAATTTGAAATGTGGAATCCTCAGACGACAGAACACTTTTACACTTTGCATCAGTCCATCTTAGATGAGCTTGGGCCCAGCGAAGCCGGCGGCATTTCTGGGTGTTGTTGAAAAATGTCTTTCGCTTTGCATAGTACAGATTTTACTTGCACTTACAGATGCAGCGACAAACCGTACTTACTGACAGTGTTTTTCTGAAGTGTGCCTAAGCCCATGTGGTGATATCATTCACACACTGATGTCACTTTTTTGACTGCCTGAGGGATCGAAGGTCACAGGAATTCAATGTTGGTTTTCAGCCTCGCCGTTTACGTTCAGTGATTTCTCCAGATTCTCTGAACCTTTTGATGATATTATGGACCGTAGATGGTGAATTCCCTAAAATATTTGCAATAGCCAAAATGTTGTTCCTAAACTGTTCGACAATTTCCTCACGCAATTGTTCACTAAGTGGTGACCCTCGCCCCATCCTTGTTTGTGAATGACTGAGTATTTCATCGAAGCTGCTTTTATACCCAATCATGGCACCCACCTGTTCCCAATAAGCCTGTTCACCAGTGGGATGTTCCAAATAAGGGTTTGATGAGCATTCCTGAAGTCTGCTTCATCCCAAGTGCAGGACTAATAAGACTCAAGAACTCCTTTGCCCACACGCCATTAGACTGTACAACTCCTCTCTGGGACGGGGGACGGGGGGGGGGTATTAGGATGACAAAACAAAACATTAACAGTGCAATACGTTTTCATAACATGGTCACTACTGCCTACTTTGTCTTGTTATATTCTTATTTTACTGTTATATTGTTATTCCCATTGTTTTTATTCTTTTTGTAATATTTCTCTATTTTGTTTCCTTTTAAACCCCCATTATTTACTTTTTACTTTTTTTTTTTTTTAAATTGATCTCAACTCTGTACACTGCTGCTGGAATTTTAATTTTCCTGAAGGAACTCTCCTGAAGGAATCAATAAAGTACTATCTATCTATCTATCTATCTATCTATCTATCTATCTATCTATCTATCTATCTATCTATCTATCTATCTATCTATCCATCTATCTGTTTCACAATCTTTTTTGCCACTTGTGCCAGCTTTTTTGAAACATATTGCAGCATCAAATTCCCAATGAGCTAATATTTGCAAAAAATTAAGTTTACCAGTTTAAATGTTAAGTAGCTTGTCTTTGCAGTCTATTCAATTGAATATAGGTTGAAAAGGCTTTGCAAATCGTTGTATTCTGTTTTTATTTTTTTAATGATTTACAAAATGCGCCAACTTCACTGGTTTTGTACATTCTATGTATTAGCATTAGTGATTTTGCATGAGTACTCTATTTGTTAATGAAAACTACAACTAAAATGCACATGAAAATAAAACAGAAAAGGCCTGAATCACTAAGATCCGTTTCCTGCACTGTAAAAAAAATCCTATTTTCATGGTTAATTTACTCCAAATTTCTACTGCAATTTTTCAATTTTTTTATATTTTATAAAACTGTAGAATTAAAGACATTATCTGTAAATAAACAAACGACCTGTTATTTTAAGTAATATGCCAGTAATGACAAACTATGTATATTTCTATTTTTTTTTACAGAAAAATACAAAAATAATTATACATACCATTTTCTGTTTTCTCAAATTACTTTCAAATTCATGTAAAATTACAGTAATTAACTTTCATTAAATATGTAACTTGTTATATAAAAGTCTTTGTCAATACTAACAATCTAACACTTTTATATGTAATTTTAAGGTGAATATTATTTTTTTTTTATATTTATGTGTATTTTTACATTCAATTCGAAAAATATATGTAGCCTGTTGTATAAAGGTTTATGCTAATACTAACAATTTAACATTCTTCTCTGTAATATGACATACACTGGTGACTGCAAGACTTCCCCACAGCCAACAGCCATACAAGTCACACTGACGGTGGCCGTACAAACAAATTTAACACTGTTATAAAAATGCGCCACACTGTGGAGCCACACCAAACAAGATTGACAAACACATTTCAGGAGAACATCTTCACTGTAACACAACATAAACACAACAGAAAAATTACCCAGAATCCCATGTGTTACAATATACACTCCCACCACCTCAACCGACGCACGGAGGGGGGCAGTGATGTGTGTGTGGGTGGGGGTGGGGGTGGGGGGTTGGATGGTAGCGGGGATGTAGCCCGGAAGAGTCAGCGCTGCATAGGATTCTGGGTATTTGTTATGTTGTGTTTATGTTGTGTTAAAGTGAGGATGTTCTCCTGAAATGTGTTTATCATTCATGTTTGGTGTGGGTTCACAGTGTGGCGCATATTTGTAACCGTGTTAAAGTTGTTTGTACGGTCACCGTCAGTGTGACCTGTATGGCTGTTGATCAAGTATGTATTTCAGTGACTATCATATTTCTGTCAAAGCCCCACACGTCACGCATTCAATTCAGCACGCTGATGGTTCGGTAAATGAGCGAACGCAGAGGGCAATAAAGCGCTCTCACGGTACGGCCGTGATATATTTGCCCAAGCAAAGATTGGGTCGTTCCTACGAGAGAGTCACCAAAAGTCTATCGGCAGGATAGGCAAGTATGTTGTTAGGGCGGGATAGTCATTCATAGAAGGTGAACTCACTTTGCACCAGTTAATGTGAGACCCCTGATCCTAACAATTCAGAAAAAATCTTTAAAATGATTCTATTTTTCTGTGGAACTGCCAGCATTGTCACTTCATTAAAGGTGGTTAATTGTAATAATTTGGAAAAACTCTGCAGAACAAAGGTATTTTTCTGCAGAACTGTTTGCATCGTCACTTTATTAAAGGTGGTTAATCTTAATAATTTAGTAAAAATCTGTAAAATTACGATATTTCTCCGCAAAACGTTTCATGAAATTTTCTGTAAATATAATTTTTTGGATCATTATTTGGTTTACAATGTTTTACTTTAATTTTATGGTTTTCGTTTGGCAGCCGTAGCTGCCAGTAGATGACCGTTTTCTTACAGTTTTTTTTTTTACAGTGTGAAGGAAGTCTCCTGAAGGAATCAATAAAATACTAACTATCTATCTTTCTATCTAAACAGTGTGTGCAAACAATAAAATTATGGGAACTATTATTGCAAATACATTACAATAATCCAACGGTTATACGAAGATGCTAATGCCAGGTTATCCACAATGAGAAGTTGTCAGAGCAATTCTCTGTGCAAACAGTGATCCGAAAAGTTGTCTTCTGTCACAGACAATCTTTTTGGTACTGATTGGTTTGATCATGAAGCAAACTACAGCAGGAACGAAGAGAGACATCCAATGGACTCCAGCGAAACAACTAGAGGGTCTTGAAAGTGCAGACGATGTTACCGTCCTCTTGCACAATTGACAAGCTTTGCAGGAGAAGCTTTCGAGTTGCTGAAGAGGAAAGCAAAATAGTTCTCCCACTCAACATTGGAAAACAGAAGTCATGCAAATTAACGCCGATAAGGCCGACTGCTGCTTCATTCGAGCTGAGATAGACTCCAGCACCCTCCGCGACCCCAAAAGGGACAAGTGGTAGAAAATGGATGGAAAGCCGGCTGCGACTCCATCAAGATGTCATTAAAAGAGGTTGATCAATTTGTGTACCTGGGCATTCTACTCAACAAAGATGGTGGAACAGACAAAGATGTAAGACGCCGCAAAACTAAAGCTCTAAACGATTTTAAAGCACTTCGACAAATCTGGAGATCAACAGCACTCTCAAGTCAAAACAAGATACATCTCTTCAATACAAACATTAGGTCCGTCCCAGTCCTGCAATATGACTCGAGACATAGCTAGTTACAAGAGTTCCACCAACAAGTTAAAGTCAACCTGCTCCAGATCCGAAGGCCAGAAGTTATTTCAAATAATGACCTGTGGGCTAGCACCAATCAGAATCTGGTTGGGATGGACATCCGAAAAAGATAATGGGGATGAATCGGGCATACGCTGTGAAAACCTGCTTCCAACATCACCAAGAAGGCATTAAAGTGGAACCCAAAAAGAAATAGGAAATTTAGTCGACCGAAACAGACTTGGCGGAGAAGTGTTGATGTTGATGCAAAAACCAGTAGGGCAACATGGGAAGAGCTGAGATAGAAAAGCCCAGAACCAGGTTTGTCGGAGTCATCTTGTTGCAGCCCCATGTTCTCGACGGAATCTAGAGGAATAAAGAGAGGAAGAAGAGCACTGTTAAGGCCTACTGAAACCCACTACTACTGACCACGCAGTCTGATAGTTCATACATTGCTTTCGTCCTCTCCAAGGTTCTCATAGTCATCATTGTCACCGACGTCCCACTGGGTGTGAGTTTTCCTTGCCCTCATGTGGGCCTACCGAGGATGTCGTAGTGGTTTGTGTTGTGGTTTGTGCAGCCCTTTGAGACACTAGTGATTTAGGGCTGTATAAGTAAACATTCATTGATTGATTGATATATCAATAATGAAATATTAACATTTCAACACATGCCAATACAGCCTTTTTAGTTGACTAAATTGTAATTTTAAATTTCCTGCGAAGTGTCGTGTTGAAAACGTCACGGTATGATGACTTGTATGATGACGCGTGCGTTTGACGTCTCGGGTTGTAGCGGACATTATTTTCCAGCCTGATACAAGCTATAAGTAGTCTGCTTTAATCGCATAATTAAACAGTATTCTGGACATCTGTGTTGCTGAATCTTTTGCAGTTTGTTCAATTAATAATGGAGAAGTCAAAGTAGAAAGGTGGAGGTGGGAAGCTTTTAGCGTTTAGCCACACAAACACACGGTGATTCCTTGTTTAAAATTCCCAAAGGCCAAGCTTTACTATGGATCAGAGCGGTCAAGCGAACATGGATCCCGACCAAATGTCAACCAGCAGTTTTTGGTGAGAAAATTGTGGTAATAAGTTTTCTCTTACCGGCGACATCGGCGACATCAGCTGAGCTTCCAGCAGTGTGACTTGCCTCAGAGACACTGGGTCAACACACGTACCCGTGGCCACACCCCTCCGACTTTAGGTACTATTTAATCTCACTAAAACACTAACACAATAGGCAGAAAAGGGATTTTCCAGAATTCTCATAGTAAATGTGTGTAATAACATCTGCAATTGCTTTTTTTTTGTCTAGTCCTTCACTCTCAATATCCTCATCCACGAATCTTTCATCCTCACTCAAATTAATGGGGAAATTGTCGCTTTCTCGGTCCGAATAGCTCTAGATGCTGCTGGCTGTGATTATAAACAATGTTAGGATGTGAGGAGCCCTACAACCAGTGATGTCACACGCACATCGTCTGCTACTTCCGGTAAAAGCAAGGCTTTTTTATTAGCGACCAAAAGTTGCGAACTTTATCGTCGATGTTCTCTACTAAATCCTTTCAGCCATTATATAGCAATATCGTGAAATGATCAAGTATGACACATAGAATGGACCTGCTATCCCCGTTTAAATAAGAAAATCTCATTTCAGTAGGCCTTTAGTGGGCGTGTTAGGTGTGATGTACTGACACTCCGCGTGCAATTGAAAAGTGTAGCGGACCACCTTATTTGAGGTTTCTGCATGTACTATACGGGGTTTTCAACACGGAGACACTCAATCATTTACTGCACATCATGTTATGCTCCTGTCACATTTTGATTTTTTTTCCAAACATGCAGCAGACATGGGCATTTTAGAAGCAGCCCTGTGGTGCATCTAAAATGGAAATATAAATTTTTTTGTGCACTAAAATGTTATTAGAAAATATGACTGATATGTTCTCAAGGCCGTGTGTCGCTGTGTCGGTTTGCATGTACTTTTCTGAAATAAAGATGCAAAATAGTGCTCGCAGTTGAGTTTTGTTCTTGACAAATCAAACAGCCTGTGCAGGATAAATGTATTATCTCCTCCCAGTATTGTGGGTTTTCTGATGATCACCATGTATTCTGCATATTCATGAAGACAGACACACTAAATGGATTGTGCTCCTTATTCTGCTCACTGAACAGACAGAATCCTCTGTGCACACAATTGGTAGATCAGCTTTGTGTGCTCTTTTTGGTACATTCAAATATTCAGTAGATCAGGCCCAAAGTGTGTAAAAAGTACAACATTTACAGTATAACGACATTAACACTAAACATGCGCGTTCAGCTTCATGGCAAAGGCCACTTCTTTGCTAGGCAACACACTCTAGTCCAGGCCTGGAAAATTATTTTTACTCAGGGGCCGAATTTAGAGAAAAAATGTGTCTGGGGGCCGGTATATCTATTTTCAGGAAAATTAATACAAAAACTCACAATAAAGTCTGATTGAATGCTAAAAAAGTTATGACAGACTTTTAAAAACAGAATTGAATTGTTTTTCTATGAACGATAAAACACGGAATATTGAGAACATATGAGTGTCACACTCAATTTTAAGTTAAGTTAAAGTAGTTAAAGTCAAAGTACCAATGATTGTCACACACACACTCGGTGTGGTGAAATGTGTCCTCTGCATTTGACCCATCCCCTTGTTCACCCCCTGGGAAGGGAGGGGAGCAGTGGGCATTTATGGTGATTTAACCCCCAATTCCAACTTTAGATGCTGAGTGCCAAGCAGGGAGGCAATGGGTCCCATTTTTTACAGTCTTTGGTATGACTCGGCCGGGGTTTGAACTTCCAACCTACCAATATTAGGGCGGACACTCTAAACACTAGGCCACTGAGCAGGTCATTTTCCCTCCAATTTTTCATATGTGTGCGCAAACGCCAAAACTCCTCGAGCATTCAGTGTCGCACGTGAGTGACAGCAGACGTGCACACTGTTATGCGCTTATCTTTTTATTCGATTTTGTGCACGGCCTAGATTTGCCGTGCATGGAGGACGTGTGAGCAGTGTGCAAAAGCACAGCGCATAGCTCGGTTGGTAGAGTGGCCCTGCCAGCAACTTGAGGGTTGCAGGTTCGATTCCCGCTTCCACCATCCTAGTCACTGCCGTTGTGTCCTTGGGCAAGACACTTTACCCACCTGCTGCCAGTGCCACCCACACTGGTTTAAATGTAACTTAGATATTGGGTTTTACTATGTAAAGCGCTTTGAGTCACTAGAGAAAAGCGCTATATAAATATAATTGACTTCACTACCTTAGAGGGAATTTTGCCACACACCGCTCTCAATCCACACATTTTACAATCAAGCCAAATGCAACAAACTCAGCGAAATATGAATGTGAGGGGTAAAAAAACAATCTGATATAAGGGCTTCACGGTGGCAGAGGGGTTAGTGCGTCTGCCTGACAATACGAAGGTCCTGCAGTCCTGGGTTCAAATCCAGGCTCGGGATCTTTCTGTGTGGAGTTTGCATGTTCTCCCCGTGAATGCGTGGGTTCCCTCCGGGTACTCCGGCTTCCTCCCACCTCCAAAGACATGCACCTGGGGATAGGTTGATTGGCAACACTAAATTGGCCCTAGTGTGTGAATGTGAGTGTGAATGTTGTCTGTCTATCTGTGTTGGCCCTGCGATGAGGTGGCGACTTGTCCAGGGTTTACCCCGCCTTCCGCCCGATTGTAGCTGAGATAGGCGCCCCCGCGACCCCGAAAGGGAATAAGCGGTAGGAAATGGATGGATGGATGGAATCTGATATAATACTAAGCTTTAGAACTTTCTTTTAAAAATCTCCTTCCACGTCTGTCCCTGACACCCACCTTTCCGGGTGGCCGCTCCGGAAATACTCTGTGGAAACGCTCCCCACCCACACTCGTCTGACTTGCTGTGACGTAGATTACCATAGTAACTAATAGGGTTATACGGTATACAGGTATTGGTATAGTAAGATCTAAAAAAAAATTTTGGGAATGTCTGGCGGGCCAGATTGAAAAGGTTAACGGCCGGCATGTGGCCACCGGGCCTTAATTTGCCCAATCCAATCCAATCCACTTTATTTATATAGCACATTTAAACAACAATAACGTTTCCAAAGTGCTGCACAGCCATGTTAAAAACAATATAAATAATGATAAATGGGTTGTACTTGTATAGCGCTTTTCTACCTTCAAGGTACTCAAAGCGCTTTGACACTACTTCCACATTTACCCATTCACACACACATTCACACACTGATGGAGGGAGCTGCCATGCAAGGCGCCAACCAGCACCCATCAGGAGCAAGGGTGAAGTGTCTTGCTCAGGACACAACGGACGTGACGAGGTTGGTACTAGGTGGAATTTGAACCAGTGACCCTCAGGTTGCGCACGGCCACTCTCCGACTGCGCCACGCCGTCCCCATTAAAAAAAAAAAACAATATTATGCTCCACCAATGACTGAATAAAAACAAAAAATTAATAAATATAAAACCAATAAAAACAATATAAAAACAGATATGATTAAAAACTATTTAAAGGGTTAAATCAATTAAAACAGTAAAATAGAAATCAAAGTGTATAAAAAACACAGAGGACAACAGAGGACAGAGGACCACACAACTCACTTAGTGTTAAAAGCCAAAGAATAAAAGTGGGTCTTAAGACGAGACTTAAAACACTCCACTGTGGAAGCAGTTTAAACATGGAGGGGCAGAGTGTTCCAGAGCTTAGAGCCGACCACAGAGAAGGCCCTGTCACCCCTGGTCTTAAGTCTGGTCTTGGGCACCACGAGCTAGAGCTGGCTCTCGGACCTCAGAGCCCGCGCAGGAGTGAAAATTTGGATGAGGTCCGAGATATATTGAGGTGCCAGTCCATGTAAAGATTTAAAAACAAACAGCAATGTTTTAAAATCAATTCTAAAATGAACAGGGAGCCAGTGCAAACTCTGAAGAATTGGGGTTATACGCTGGCGTTTCCTGGCCCCTGTTAAAAGTCGTGCTGCAGCGTTCTGGATTAACTGCAACCGGGAGAGAGCTTTTTGGCTAATGCCAGCATAAAGTGCATTGCAGTAGTCCAGGCGACTTGAAATAAAAGCATGCACGACTTGTTCAAAAAGGTTAAAAGATAAAAATGGTTTAACCTTTACTAAAAGACGAAGGTGATAAAAACACGATTTTAAAACGCCATTGACTTGTTTGTCTAGTTTAAAATCGCTGTCTATAGTGACGCCAAGGCTGGTGACTTTGGGACGCACATAATTTTGCAATGCTCCCAAGTCAGTGAGGGCCGGACCAAAAACTAAAATTTCCGTTTTTCCCTCAATCATTATTAAACAATTCTGGGCTAACCAAGCCTTGACGTCGCATAGACAGTTAAGAAGGGGTGTTAGGGGGCCGTGGCTTTTTGAAATCGGCATATAAATTTGGCAGTCATCTGCATAAAAGTGATAAAACACTCCATGTTTCTTAAAAATATCTCCAAGACGGAGGAGATAAAGAGCGAACAGGATGGGGCCTAAAATAGATTCCTGGGGGACACCACAGTAAAGCGGGGCAGAAGAGGAGGTGGCGTCCCCCAGCCTGACAGAGAAGAACCTCTCAGACAGGTAAGATCTGAATCAATCTAACGCAGTCCCCCTGACACCCACACAGTCTCTCAGGCGCTCTTAAAGAATTGTGTGGTCGACTGTGTCAAAGGCAGCTGTAAGATCTAAAAGCACTAAAATGGCAGAGCTGCCAGAATCAGACATTAAAAGCAAGTCATTAAAAACCTTTAAAAGTGCAGATTCAGTACTGTGCAAAGCTTTGTATCCAGACTGAAATGGATCTAAAGTGCTATTTTCATCTAAAAAAGGCTGCAGTTGTGCCAGAACACATTTCTCCAAAATCTTTGACACAAAAGGTAATTTGAAAATGGGCCGATAATTTGACAAACTTGTCGGATCAAGACCTGTTTTTTTAATCAAAGGCTCAACAACAGCTCTTTTACAAAAGGAGGGGACACAGCCAGAAATCAAGCTGCTGGTGATGATGTTCCTAACAGACAAATCAATAGTGTCCCAGATTTCTTTAAAAAAGCGAGGGGGGACTGGGTCTGTGGGACATGACGAGGGTTTTAGCTTGCCGACTATTCCTGTAAGTTCAGGCATGGACACAGGCTCAAAGTGACAGAACACAGTCAAGCACTGAGTGGCCACATTAAAACTTAATGGAAAACGAGAAAGATTTGCCCGAATAGAAGCAACCTTATCATTAAAAAAGGAGAGAAATTTTTCACAAGTTTCACTTGTCATCTCCAGTGAAGTGGCTGGATTCGGTTTAAGAACATTACTAATAGTATTAAAAAGAACACTTGGCTTACTGATGCTATTTGAAATTAAGTCTGACAAATATTTTGTTTTCTCAGCTTTAACCACACTTTGATAAAACAGCCCAGGGCTGCTTGAGTCTATACACTACTTCCATATATTCTCTTGGACCTGCAACTACATGCAAAGTCTACTATATAATTATTATAAATGAGGCTAAGAAATGTAATACAAGATAAAACAACCAGGATAGCACAGTTATTATAAAGTTCTCATCTCAGTGTGGGAACTGGAGACTAAACGTCAGGCTAAACTCGATCCATAATGAACACATGAGAGAGCCATGGCTGTAGAGTCGGTAACTTTACTGGGTTCATTCATCATGACACAGAGTGAAAACTGTCAAAAAAGACAGAAAAAATTAAGAATATTACTAAACATAAAGTGCCTGTTGGCTTTTTAACATGACAATGCATAACTTAATTAGACTGACCATAAGTCCTCTTTTCCCCGGACATGTCCTCTTTCGCAGGACTGTCCGAGGTGTCCGGGCGGGGTTTCTTAAATGCCTCAAATGTTCAGCGTTTTGTGTCAAGGTTGCGTGTATGTTCAATGTACGTACAAGGTTAAGAGGGGTTAAAAACAAAACACATTGTGAAGGTGTGCGCAAGCAGCAACATTCATGAGGGAGGGGCAGAGGCCGAGAGAGCGAGGTGGTGGAGCAATTGTCAATCAAGGCGTATTTGTTCAACAGCCATACAGGTCACACTGAGGGTGTAAACAACTTCAACACTGTGAACCCACACCAAACAAGAATGACAAACACATTTGGGACAAACATCCACACTGAAAGACAATATAACACAACAGAACAAATACCCAGAACCCCTTGCAGCACTAACTCTTCCAGGATGGTACAATATACATCCCCCCGTTACTCCCTAGTTCCCCCCCACCTCAAACCCGATTACGTCACATCAAATATTCCACTTTGAAACATATTTTTTTGTGGAAGATTTTGGATATTATGTGTGTTTGCCATAAAAGAACATAGTTTTGTTTGACATAAAAGAGCGGAAAACACACAAACAAAAAAAAACAACATAAAAAAAAAACATTTTGATATGAGGGATAGATCTGAAGTTGAGGTAGACGCCAGAGATTTAAGCGTTAAATATAAAATGTATGTATGCCCTGGCACACCATTATCATAATTTCATGACCCAAACAAAACATTTTTTACACTTTTATACTGAAATAAATACACCTACAACTTATTAAATAAAAACATGGAAAAAAAACTACCAGCAGCGGTAAAGTTTAGATCCATGAAGGAATGAAGAAAGTGAATAAATGTTTATAACTGAATACATTTACATATGTAAATTTTTTTGTATTTTTTTGTATTTTTTTTTTAAATTAATGAAGTAACGTGTATGACAATTTTTTTCCAGAACACAATATAGAATGTGAGATACATCAGGATAATGCATACGTTTATCATTTGTTTTCAAAACGCTTATAAAAAAGTGGACCCCAAAAATTTATAGCGGCACCCCACTTTAAGACTTGATGGGGTCGGCGGGACCCCATTTTGAAAATCCCGAGCGCCAACACTGCTGTCAACAGAGGAGAAAAAAATGTTTTATTTAAATAAATGTATTATTTATAAAGCAAGTTCAAGTATTATTGGCAAATTTTCACCTAGTCCTGCTTTGGCACGCATATATGTGTCTCTTTTTGGGATTTCGGAATATTGTCTAGTGTTGTGTCGTCCGCGAATGATTCATTCAACGAACACATCTTTTGAGAGAACTTACTGAACAGAATCACTTCATGAACTGATCTTCGTTCTTTCTCAGTTCAGTTGGAACTGGCGCATTCTGTGACTCACTGAACCCTCGACGTCGGCGAACGACGCAGCCAGCTACTCATCAGTGGGGGTGGGAGGAGGGACTGAGCGAACGATTCATTCGCCGCGGCGTAACGACATGAATCACTCAGTGAACGACAACGCTCTCGTGATATTTTGATATTTTCTTTGTTATATTTTTAAACGTAGGCTACAGAACATTTAGTTTTTATGTTGGCATTTCTGGCTCTTAATTTATTTGTTTTATTTTGAAGGTATTTATTTTCTTTTTGTTTGCATATTTAAGTTTACATTTTCTTTGCTACAGAACATTTAGTTTTTCTTTTGGCATTTGTTAAGGGTTTCCTAATTTAATATTTGCTTTTGATCACCAAACAAACGAGGCCTATTTATTTAACTGTTGATTGCAAGCATTTTAGTAGGCTATTACTATTTTTTTTTATTTCCCACTTTTATTTATTTCTTATTTTCATTTCAATGCAATAAAACATATTTAACAACCAAGACATTTAGTCACACTTTGTTTGTTGGACAGGCCGGAAATGCACACACAGTGTTTTTAAAAGTAACAGAATCTCTACTACTGCTGCAATGTCTGTTTGCGAACGTCAAGGGTAGTCTGTCAGTGCAGAGAGCGATTCACGTCTGTCGCCCTCTGGCCCACATAACTGTAGCTGAGGGATTCAGGTTCGCTTCACGAACCTACAAAAACTGACTGATACAGAGATTGTGTCGCGGAGGAGGACGTCACATTGAAGCTCTAATTCAGTAACTGTGGGCGTCCTTCATTGGGTGCTGAGGGCCGACCTGCACACAGAAGTGCTGCTGCAGAATTGATTCGGTGAACAAATTTTTTGAACAAATCAATTTAAGGAACTGATTTTCGTGATTCAGTACAGTCAAAAGCACTGCCAATCCCATCACTAATATGGCCAGTCTAACTTAATGCAGTCGGAATTAGCATAACCTGCAATTAGCATAGCGTTTTTTTTAACATCGTTTTTAAACATAAATTATAAAGTGTTTGCATGAAATAATGACTGATATATGAACACAAACAACTGATTAACGCGCCAACAGTACTTACGACATTGATATGTCAGTCCTGTTTTTAGGATGCGAACAGATTGCTGCTGCTGCTCAAGCCTCACGGCTTCCCTCTCTGTCCCACCAGAAACAAACTATGATTAAATGACCTTACAAAATAAGATACAGTATTTTAACCATCCATCCATCCATTTTCTACCGCTTATTCCCTTTCGGGTCGCGGGGGGCGCTGGCACCTATCTCAGATACAATCGGGCGGAAGGCACGGTACACCCTGGACAAGTCGCCACCTCATCGCAGGGCCAACACAGATAGACAGACAACATTCCACTCACATTCACACACTAGGGCCAATTTAGTGTTGCCAATTAACATTTAAGAAATATTTATATTAACATCAAAATTATGATATTCAGTTCATTTTAAAATATTGCGAACAAAAATTGATTTTATAACAAAGCAACTAACATTAATTAGCACACACCAAATTACCGAAATGTAGTACTGTTGAGTACTTGTATTGATTTCCTGTTACCAGAAATTGGGACAGTATCTGTTCAGATGTGGAAAGGTACCCATCCCTTGTTATGATGCTTTAAGATAATGATGATCTATGAAGCATCATTATCTTTCTCAACTGCCCAGCAGCTGAGAAATATGATTATAAAATATAAGACAAAACTGCTTCTCAAAATCTCTTAAAAAAGAATAATATTCCAGGTCTAGAGATTTATATAAGCAAACAAACAGGTGGTGACAAAAGTCATGGCTTGTTTTCCTGTCCCTCACACACACACATACCAGTAGCAGTCAACAGTGTTTTAGTGTTAATTCTTCGGCTATGTCTGCACTAATCGGATAACCCCTTGAAAAAATAATTATTTAGCCTAAGGATCGTGTCAGACACGCTAAACCAGCGTTTAAGGTAGGCTGACCATATTCTGAAATCCCAAAAAGAGGACACATAAATCCGTGCCAAGGCGGGCAGAACGCCAAGGCCGAGACTAGGTGAAAATTTGCCAATGATACTTGAACTTGCTTTATAAATAATATATTTTTTTAAATAAAACATTTTTTGACTGGAGGGGGTCCATGGACCCCATCAAGTAATAACAATGGGGTCCCACAGTAAATTGTTGGGGTCCCACTTTTTTGTAAGCGTTTTGTTGAAAACAAATGATAAACGTATGCATTGCTGTGTTTTGGAAAAGGTTGTCATATACGTTACTTAATTCATTAAAAGAAATAACATAAAAAGAAGACAATTTGTATGCATATGTAAATGTATTCAGTTATAAACATTCATTCACTTTCTTCCTTACTTCATGGATCCAAACTTTACCGCTGCTGGTGTTTTTTTCTATGTTTTTATTCTTATAAGTTGTAGGTGTATTTATTTCAGTATAAAAGTGTAAAAAGTGTTTTACTTCGGTCATGAAATGATGATAATGGTGTGCCAGGACATACATACATTTTATATTTAACGCTTAAATCTCTGGAGTCTATATCACTTCAGATCTACTCCTCATTTCAAAATGTTTTAGTTTTTTTTCATGTTGTTATTTTGTCTGTTTTCCGCTCTTTTTTGTCAAACAAAACTATGTTGTTTTTATGGCAAACACCCAAAATATGCAAAATCTTCCACCAAAAGTATTTTTCAAAGGGGAATATTTGATGTGACGTAATCAGGATTGAGGGGAAGGGGGGGGGGGGGGGTGTATATTGTAATGTCCCAGAAGAGATAGTACTACAAGGGGTCCTGGGTATTTGTTCTGTTGTGTTAATGTTGTGAGACAGTGCGGATTTTCTCCCGAAATGTGTTTGTCAGTCTTGTTTGGTGTGGGTTCACAGTGTCGCGCATATTTGTCACAGTGTTAAAGTTGTTTATACAGCCACTCTCAGTGTGAGCTGTATAGCTGTTGACTAAGTATGCCTTGATTGCTGATCAATCCACCACCTAGCTTTCTCGCTCTCTCTGCCTCTGTCCATACCCCATGACTGTTGCTGCGTGCGTGCGCACGCCTTCACAAGTTGTTTTGTTTTTAACTTATCTTAAACCTGTACATACATTTGAAATACACGCAACCTTGAGACAAAACGCCGGACATTTGAGGCATTTAAGAAGTCCCGCCCGGACACCCCGGACAGTCCTGCAAAAGAGGAGATGTCCGGGGAAAACAGGACGTATGGTCAGTCTAGTTTAAGGTAACCCTCCTTGGATAATTTTTTACACAGTTAAGTGCACCGTGTATTTCTTGAATCTCCAACTCTTAGCTTTGTATAAACTCAACGAATGTTTACAAACTGAGTTCGGAGAGGAAGTGAACCCAGAAAGATAGCGCCCCACACAGGAAGTGTCATCAGAATCAGAATAAGAAATATTTTATTAATCTCCGAGGGGAAATTTTATTTTTCAGCACAAAGCACAACACATCAAAAAGAACGCGCCACGACCAGTTTCATAACAACCCGTTCGGTAACTCGGCGGCAACCACTAGAAAGATGGAGGCGAGTCATCCAGACATGCCTGTGTTTCTCCTTCTTGTACATTTACAGACACTTGTGGAAATCACACATGATTACCTAAAGAGAACGAAACGGGCGATTGCAGCTATTTCAGATATAACACTTCTCAGACGATGAGCGACGGTTTTGGATAAGCCCTGGAAGAACGGCAGCCTGGTGGGATATGTTTGTCACCGAGTGTGTTGTGTCAGAGGAACGGCAAGAGAACTTTCGTATGTCAAGGTCAGCTGTGATTCTACTTAGTGAAAAACTTTGTCCATTTGTTGAAGGAGAGACAACCACAATGGACGAGGGAAGACTACGAAAAATAGCGAATACATTTGGACTGGCAAAGCAGACTAGTTATTGTCCGTGATGTATGTCGAGCGATTACTCGACGTCTAGTTTTGTACTCCATAACTATTGTGAAGCCATGAAGTGGTTGCGTTTGTCAAGTATGACCGCCAATTTCAGCCTCCAAGAACAGTGTCCTGTTGTTGGTTGTTGCAAAATGTTTTTTTTAATCACATTGTTTCCTTTCACACGTCCATTAAAGATATGATTCAAGTATGATGGCTCAGGTGTGATTCACTACAATAGTCTAACAGTTGCTGATAGTGAGGCAAGCAAGGTTTACTGTTAAAAGAAATGGTAGTCTACATTGAAACACAGGGTAAGGATACACTTCTAGGCATGCGTATTAAGTCGCATTGCGGCAGCGGACGGAGGGGGGTATGGGGGTCTTAAACGGTGGCATTGTTTAGGGATGTCCAATAATATTGGACTGCCGATATAATTAGCCGATAAATGCTTTAAAATGTAAGGCCGTAAATGATCCGTATCGGTTTCAAAATTATCGGTATCGGTTTCACAAAGTAAAATTTAAGACTTTTTAAAACGCCGTTGTGTACACGGACATGGGGAGAAGTACAAAGCGCCAATAAACCTTAAAGGCACTGTCTTTGCGTGCCGGCCAAACCACATAATATCTTTGGCTTTTTACACAAGTGAATGCAATGCATACTTGGTCTACAGCCATACAGGTCACATTGAAGGTGGCCATATAAACAACTTTAACACTGCTGCAAAACACTGTGAACCCACACCAAACAAGAATGACAAACACATTTCGGGAGAACATCCACACCGTAACACAATATAAACAAAACAGAACAAATACCCAGACTCCCTTGCAGCACTAACTCTTCCGGGACGCTACAATATGCACCCCCGCTACCCCCAATTCCGCCCCACCTCAACCCCGCCCACCTCAACCTCCTCATGCTCTCTCAGGGCGAGCATGTCCTAAACTCCAAGCTGCTGTTTTGAGGCATTTTTCAAAAATAATGCACTTTGTGACTTCAATGATATATATGGCAGTGGCATGTTGACAATTTTTTTTCCATAACTTGAGTTGATTTATTTTGGAAAACTTTGTTACATTGTTTAATGCATCAGCGGGGTATCACAACAAAATTAGGCATAATAATGTCTTAATTCCACGACTATATATATCGGTATCGGTTGATATGGGAATTGGTAATTAAGAGTTGGACAAAATCGGAATATCGGATATCGGCAAAAATGCCATTATCGGACATATCTAGCATTTGTTGTGTGTGGACATGAATAAGGTTAGGTGGGATTTACCCTGGATAACCTTATCCGGCTTAGTGATTGGAACCAATGACGCAAATTCAAATCAACATCTAACTGTAGTCAGCTGGAGAAGTGTCTTAATGAAATTAAACAATGGATGTCGCTAATTTTTTGCAACTCAACGCCAAAAAAACAGAAATGCTGAATATCGGTCCTGCTAGACACCGACCTCTATTTAATAATACAACTCTAACATTTGACAACCAAACAATTAAACAAGGCGACTCGGTAAAGAATCTGGGTATTATCTTTGACCCAACTCTCTCCTTAGAGTCACACATTAAAAGCGTTACTAAAACGGCCTTCTTTCATCTCCGTAATATCGCTAAAATTTGCTCCATTTTGTCAACTAACGACACTGAGATCATTATCCATGCGTTTGTTACGTCACGTCTCGATTACTGTAACGTTTTATTTTCGTGTCTCCCCATGTCTAGCATTAAACGATTACAGTTGGTACAAAATGCGGCTGCTAGACTTTTGAAAAGAACAGAAAGTTTGATCACATTACGCCTGTACTGGCTCACCTGCACTGGCTTCCTGTGCACTTAAGATGTGACTGTGACGGGCTTCCTACCGTCCATGTGTGGGTTGTAGTGACGATGGATACAGGACGCATCATAGCAGGTTTGATTTTCATTTATTATTTCAACATTTGTTAAGTCTTGCCTGGTTGTCGCGGCACTTTGCAGTGCGCGGGCGTTTCCTGCTTCTGTCTGCGGCGCACCTTGCGGTGTCCGGGGTTTGCGTCTGTTGCAGGGTCGCATCGTCTCTCGGTCTGATCGCTTGTTCGTTGGTCGTGGTCGGTCTCCTCCAGTGGTTTCCTTCTCCTACTCTCCCATCTCTGTTCCTCCATCCCCCTGTTTATGCTGGAGGAGCAGATGACGTGATTGCGCGCAGCTCTGTGGTGTGCGCTGATTGTTGCTACCGTGCGGCTCCGAGTGCGACACGCCTCCTCTCTCCGCCGCACGCCCCGCCTTCTCGCCTCCATCTCGGCTAGGGATGCTGCTTTCCTCCTCCCGCTGTCGGCTCGTTGGCTCCGTCTCTCCACTGTGACTTTAAGATTTTACTACTTACGTATAAAATACTACACGGTGTAGCTCCATCCTATCTTGCCGATTGTATTGTACCATATGTCCCGGCAAGAAATCTGCGTTCAAAGGACTCCGGCTTATTAGTGATTCCTAAAGCCCCAAAAAAGTCTGCGGGCTATAGAGTGTTTTCCGTTCGGGCTCCGGTACTCTGGAATTCCCTCCCGGTAACAGTTTGAGATGCTACCTCAGTAGAAGCATTTAAGTCTCACCTTAAAACTCATTTGTATACTCTAGCTTTTAAATAAACCTCCTTTTTAGACCAGTTGATCTGCCGCTTCTTTTCTTTTTCTCCTCTGTCCCCCCTCCCTTGTGGAGGGGGTCCGGTCCGATGACCATGGATGAAGTCCTGGCTGTCCAGAGTCGGGACCCAGGATGGACCGCTCGTCGGGACCCAGGATGGACCGCTCGCCTGTGTATCGGTTGGGGACATCCCTACGATGCTGATCCGACTCCGCTTGGGATGGTTTCCTGTGGACGGGACTCTCGCTGCTGTCTTGGATCCGCTTTGAATTGAACTCTCGCAGCTGTGTTGGAGCCACTATGGATTGAACTTTCACAGTATCATATGAGGTCCACTCCAAGGTTCTCATAGTCATCATTGTCACTGGCGTCCCACTGGGTGTGAGTTCTCCTTGCCCACTGGGTGTGAGTTTTCCTTGCCCTTATGTGGGTTCTTCCGAGGATGTCGTAGTCGTAGTGGTTTGTACAGTCCTTTGAGACATTTGTGATTTAGGGCTATATAAATAAGCATTGATTGATTGATTGATTGAAAAATATAATTCTCCACTGATACTAAACATATGATTTCAACAAAAGATTCATTATGGGTTCGGTTTTGTCTGAAAACATTTTCCGAAAACTTCTTGAACAATAGGTGTCTTATATTTTGGGTTGTCTGATAGCAGAATCAATAAAGTTAGTAGGATTCATCTTTAACATTTTTTAGTCAACAGGCAGCATCTCTGAGT